>NC_139656.1:34467830-34472830 GCF_951799395.1 Argentina silus | reverse complement strand
TCTCTCTCTCTCGTGCAAGGAACCATTTGACTATAGGGCGTAAAGGGTTTTGAAAGTTGAGCACCTACATTTAATTTGAGCATCAAAGTGAGAAAAAAACAAAAACTAACCCTAACCCTAAAAGTAATCTCTAAGTTAGCAATAGTGATAATGAGTGATCAGGATAATTACAATAGGGTATAATGATGTTAGACAACATCTACACGGAGCTGCACATGATCGATGGGGCCGGGGAGGGGTCAGTGATGAGCATGAGGTCAGACATATAGAATCCATAACCCCAGCCACAGTATCAACATACATTCAAGAAATGTCATTGGTGAGTAATTGGTCATAAGTAATGCAACAACAAATTCCTCAGTATCACAAACCCTTAAAAACTGTATTTAAAGTGTGAGGCAAAAGGGTCTTTTAGCTGTTTGTACTTATTTGTATTCCTCATTCAGGCTGAATGGATGTGACCTCAGAGAGAGATGCTGTGAAGCGTTGGCCTCAGCTCTCAGCTCAGACTCCTGCCACCTGAGAGAGCTGGACCTCAGTAATAATGATCTTGGTGACGGGGGGGTGAAGCTGCTGTCTGCTGGACTGGGGAGTCCACACTGTAAACTACAGACACTGAGGTGAGGTCCTTTGGGCTGTAGAAAAAAAATAAAATAATAGTTCTTCTCAGGTAAAGGCTGAATATGTGGCTGGAAGTATCAATGTGATTAATGCACAGTATATTTTTCCCACATGGTTGTGAGTGTGTCATTCAACCACTGTGGGTTCTTCTGTGGTTAATATAGTGAGGACCATGGTGGAGAGTGCAGACTCAAACCTGGGCTAATCAAATGTAAGTCACCAACGCTGTAGAGAATAGGACTGTCATATTCTGTGGCTCTGTGGCTCGGTTGGTAGAGCATGGCGCTAACAACGCTTAGGTTGTGGGTTTGATTCCTGCTGGGACCATATATACTGAAATGTATGAACTCACTGCAATGTAAGCCACTTTGGATAAAAGCGTCAGCTAAATGGCATGTATATATTACTGAAGAATGCAGTACAGCTCAGACAGAGCACCAGTTTTGTTAAAGGTCCCATGACACTTGTCATAAGAGTCTGCGTGTTAATTTTACATTTACATTTATGGCATTTAGCAGACGCCTTTATCCAAAGCGATTTACAGCAAATACATTTGTTTAAGTAAGTGAATCATCTGAACATCAGTCATCATAAGATAAAGTAATCAATGCTCAGACAAGGAGCCATTGGCAGTCACAATGCTAGAAGAAGAGATTTTTTTATTTATTTTTTATTTATTTAACAGGAGAAAAATTTGTACAGGGGGGTAGTGGGGGTGAAGAGGTCTCTAGGGTTAGGGTTAGTACAGGGGGGTAATGGGGGTGAAGAGGTCTCTAGGGTTAGGGTTAGTACAGGGGGGTAGTGGGGGTGAAGAGGTCTCTAGAGTTAGGGTTAGGGTTAGTACAGGGGGGTAATGGGGGTGAAGAGGTCTCTAGGGTTAGGGTTAGTATAGGGGGGTAGTGGGGGTGAAGAGGTCTCTAGGGTTAGGGTTAGGGTTAGTACAGGGGGGTAATGGGGGTGAAGAGGTCTCTAGGGTTAGGGTTAGTATAGGGGGTTAGTGGGGGTGAAGAGGTCTCTAGGGTTAGGGTTAGGGTTAGTACAGGGGGGTAGTGGGGGTGAAGAGGTCTCTAGGGTTAGGGTTAGGGTTAGTACAGGGGGGTAATGGGGGTGAAGAGGTCTCTAGGGTTGGGGTTAGTACAGGGGGGTAGTGGGGGTGAAGAGGTCTCTAGGGTTAGGGTTAGGGTTAGTACTGGGGGGTAATGGGGGTGAAGAGGTCTCTAGGGTTAGGGTTAGTATAGGGGGGTAGTGGGGGTGAAGAGGTCTCTAGGGTTGGGGTTAGGGTTAGTACAGGGGGGTAGTGGGGGTGAAGAGGTCTCTAGGGTTAGGGTTAGTATAGGGGGGTAGTGGGGGTGAAGAGGTCTCTAGGGTTAGGAAATACAAGTAAATGTGAATTATCCCTGGAGAAATCTTTAGATTAACTAGCAATATTTAGTGGAAATAAGAATGTCACCATAATCACATTGTTAATGCTTTGAAATATTCAGTTGTAATGATTTGATGATTCATTGTGCCTTCTCAATCAGATGCCTGTGAGCTCACACCGGACCCAAACACAGCACACAGATGCCTCTCTGTCTGAGGAGAACAGAAAGGTGACTGATGGGTGGGAGGATCAGCCGTATCCTGATCACCCAGAGAGGTTTGAGGACTGGCCAGGTGCTGTGTGGAGAGGGTCTGACTGGGCGCTGTTACTGGGAGGCAGAGTGGAGCGGGCAGAGGGCTGTTACTGGGAGGCAGAGTGGAGCGGGCAGAGGGCTGTTACTGGGAGGCAGAGTGGAGTGGGCAGAGGGCTGTTACTGGGAGGCAGAGTGGAGCGGGCAGAGGGCTGTTACTGGGAGGCAGAGTGGAGCGGGCAGAGGGCTGTTACTGGGAGGCAGAGTGGAGCGGGCAGAGGGCTGATATAGGAGTGACATATAAAGGAATCAGCAGGAGAGGAGAGGAGGATGGCTGTGTGATGGGAGCCCTGGAGTCTGTGGTGCTCTAATAACAGTTATAATGCAAGGCACAATAATACAGACGCTGTCATACCTGTCCCCTCCTCAGGCTCCCACAGAGTAGGAGTGTATCTGGGCTGGCCGGCCGGCACTTCTGTCCTTCTACCGCGTCTCCTCTGACACACTGACCCTCCTGCACACATTCCACTCCACGTTCACTGAGCCCCTCTACCCAGGGTTTGGGGTTTGGAGGTCTCACTGCTCAGTGACCCTGTGTGATATTGATACCGGATAAGAAACGCAATAATAACAGTGAGACATGATATGATGTTCTACTCCACCCTACCAGGCAGGTGGTTGTGCGTTGTGTGTTGTGTGTTGTGTAGTGGGTGTGTGTGTGTGTCTGTCTGTCTGTGTGTGTGTGTGTGTGTGTGTGTGTGTGTGTGTGTGTGTGTGTGTGTGTGTGTTGTGTGTTGTGTGTTGTGTAGTGGGTGTGTGTTTCACCACAGACACCCTGTACTGTTGGACTTTCAGATGTCCCCTCTCCTCCGTGTCCCACTCTGACCACCAGAGGGCAGTACAGGTCCTGTGAGATGGAGGAGTCTCAGACTGTAGAGTCTTAGGCTGTTACCGTAGCAATGGCCAGACAAGCACCGTCTCCCCGAGGCTGTTACCGTAGCGATAGCCAGACAAGCACCGTCTCCCCGAGGCTGTTACCGTAGCGATGGACAGCCAGGCAGGGACCAGTTAATATATACATGCCATTCAGCTGACACTTTCATTGCAATGAGTGCATACATGTTTCAGTATATATGGTCCCAGCGGGAATCAAACCCACAACCTAAGCATTGTTAGCGTCATGCTCTACCAACTGAGCCCCAGAGGAAGGCAAAGCGGTTTCATCAGGATGTAATCTGTGAACTCCCAGCTGAAGCCAGGAATAGCTGATGTAAGCGTGACATGAGCGTACGGTTTCTTGGATGTTTTCGTTTCTGATTAAATAGCGTTTTTTTCTGGTAACCGTTTCTAAATTATTTGGTCTCTAAGTGAATACTTGAAAATGTATAAATTAACTTTAATAGAGACAAAAGACAGCCAAGTTTAAGACTAATCAACACAAGTTAACTGAACAAGAAAACGTACACACACAGACAGGAACCTCACACAGACCAGCCCTAACCCTAACCCGAACCCTAACCCCCCCCACACAGACCAGCCCTAACCCTAACCCTAACCCTTACCCTAACCCTAACCCTACCCCCCCCCACACAGACCAGCCCTAACTCTAACCCCCCCTCACACAGACCAGCCCCAACCCTAACCCCCCCCTCACACAGAACAGCCCTAACCCTAACTCCCCCACACACAGACCAGCCCTAACCTTAACCCCCCCCCACAGACCAGCCATAACCCTACCCCCCCCTCACAGATCAGCTCTAACCCTAACCCTCCCTCACACAGACCAGCCCTAACCCTAACCCTCCCTCACACAGACCAGCCCTAACCCTAACCCCTCCCCACACACACAGACCAGCCCTACCCCCCCCCCCCACAAACACAGACCAGCCCTACCCCCCCCCCCCCACACACACAGACCAGCCCTACCCCCCCCCCACAAACACAGACCAGCCCTACCCCCCCCCCCCCCCCACAAACACAGACCAGCCCAAACCCTAACCCCCCTCCCCGCCCCCCCCCCCTCACGCAGACACACAGATGTGAACACAGGAAGTTGAGTCGTCTCTACAGCTTCTGCCAGGTCAGCTTCGTGAGGAGAGAGGAGTTGTCTGAATAGATGTTCTCCCTCCATGTCACGTACTGGAGTTGGAGGGGGAAGGTAGAGGAGGTTAGGTGTGTGTGTGTGTGTGTGTGTGTGTGTGTGCATATGCCTGTGTATGTGTATGTGTGTGTGTGACGTGTATGTGTGTGCGTACGTACGCGCGCATGTCTGTGTGTGTGTCTGTCTGTGTCTGTGTCTGTGTCTGTGTCTGTGTCTGTGCCTGTGTGCGTGTGCATGTGTGCGTGTCTGTGTCTGTGTCTGTGCGTGTGCGTGTGTGTGTGCATGTCTGTGTGTGTGTGTGTCTATGTCTGTGTGTGTGTGTGTGTGTGTGTGTGTATGTGTGTGTCTGTAGCACAAGGGGAGGCACAGCATAACCCAGGTCTCTGATCCGATGTTCAGTAAACACCTCCAGGTTTGTTCCTAACCCTAACCCTAACCCTAACCCTAACCCTAACCCTAACCCAACCACACGGCCCTGAAAGACCCTCACATTCCACTCAACAACCTGGAGATGAATATTTGATACTCCAGGGAGGAGAGTCAGACGGCACCTTCCTGCCTGGTGACTGAGAGCTGTTTCATATTTCATAACGGGGCCGGGAGAGAGAGAGAGAGGGAGAGAGAGAGAGGGAGAGAGAGAGAGAGAGGGAGGGAGGGAGGGAGGG
>NC_139656.1:34435715-34458215 GCF_951799395.1 Argentina silus | reverse complement strand
GTATCCTTCAGCGTGTCAGGTGACAGGAAGGGGAGGGACACTGCGTTCAGTGTCTCCGCCCTCTTCAAGTCCATGTCGGGGTCCGGGGCGGGAGGGGAGTCGGGGTCTGGGGCAGGAGGGGATTCGGGGGCAGGGACTGGAGGGGACAGACTGAGGAGTAACGGCCTCAGGAAGTCTGCTGGGGGGTCGTGGGGGGGGCGGAGCTCCGGGGGGCGTCTGCAGCGCTTCTCTAAATCCAAGAGAGACTCCATCAGACGCCTGGGTAGGCTCTTCTCACGCATTAACGGACACGCCCCCGGGGACCAGAGCCCCCCCGACACGCCCCCCCAACCCCAACACCTCCAGCCTGAACACCCCCAGGCCGGACCCCCCCAGCCCCGACACCCCCAGCCTGGACCCCCCCAGTCCCGACACCCCCAGCCCCGACCCACCTACAGCATCTCTGACGGCCTGCTGCGCCAGCCCCCCCGCCTGTCCCAGGTCACACACACCCAGTCCCACCTGGACCTGCACCGCCTGGAGGAGGGGGTGGGAGGGGGGGTGGGAGGGGGGGTGAGCCTGAACATGCTCCCTCAAGCTCCAGCCTCGCCCCAGGGCTCCCCCCCCCAGGGCTCCCTCCCCCTGCCCCCCCAGGCCAACGGGAGTGACAGCCTGCTCCTGAGGCCCCCTGGCCGCCCCCTGCCCCCCTCCCTGCCCCCCCTGTACTGCGCCCCCAGCATCACGGCCTCCAGCTCCCGCCTGCTGGGGGGGTCCTGTGAGGACCTGTATGAGGGATGGGTGGGGCCATGTGATGAACCGGACTCTTCAGACTGGGGGGCCGAGACAGAGGAGTCCATCACTACTCAACTGTAGACCCCCCCCCACCCCCCTCACACAGCCCCCCCAGGACTCCCTATCTCAGAGACTTATAGCAGAGCAGGATCTTAATAAGCATAATAATGGAACGAAAAACAAGCTTTATCTTCGATTGCAATATTGTTCTTATTATTACATGTGACTCTACTGCCCCCTATCTGCCACCTGCTGTACCTGCGATGCTTCCATCTCCGTTCGTTAGGAGTCTGTCTGTCTACTCGGCATCCCAGACGTATTTCATTATACTCATAGAAATTGTTTCAAAATGTTAAATGATGATCACTGATTGGAGGGTTCCTATCCACAGATGAACTGTCCTAACGGTCAGAAGGTTAGAGTTCAGAGGTCAGAAGGTCGACCCTGCGTTTCATCAACATTCTTATTGCATGTTTACTTCTTCTGTGTTAGAGATCAGAGGACAGCTGCTATATGCACGCGCTGCCACATGTCCCTCCTCTAGTTAGCTCTGATTGGATCCCCTCTCCTCTAGTAAGCTCTGACTGGTTCCCCTCTCCTCTAGTAAGCTCTGATTGGTTCCCCTCTCCTCTAGTGAGGTCTGACTGGTTCCCCTCTCCTCTAGTGAGGTCTGACTGGTTCCCCTCTCCTCTAGTGAGGTCTGACTGGTTCCCCTCTCCTCTAGTTAGGTCTGACTGGTTCCCCTCTCCTCTAGTGAGGTCTGATTGGTTCCCCTCTCCTCTAGTAAGCTCTGACTGGTTCCCCTCTCCTCTAGTTAGGTCTGATTGGTTCCCCTCTCCTCTAGTGAGGTCTGATTGGTTCCCCTCTCCTCTAGTGAGGTCTGACTGGTTCCCCTCTCCTCTAGTGAGGTCTGACTGGTTCCCCTCTCCTCTAGTGAGCTCTGACTGGTTCCCCTCTCCTCTAGTTAGGTCTGATTGGTTCCCCTCTCCTCTAGTGAGGTCTGATTGGTTCCCCTCTCCTCTAGTGAGGTCTGACTGGTTCCCCTCTCCTCTAGTTAGGTCTGATTGGTTCCCCTCTCCTCTAGTTAGGTCTGACTGGTTCCCCTCTCCTCTAGTTAGGTCTGATTGGTTCCCCTCTCCTCTAGTTAGGTCTGATTGGTTCCCCTCTCCTCTAGTGAGCTCTGATTGGTTCCCCTCTCCTCTAGTGAGCTCTGATTGGTTCCCCATATCTGTCATCAATGTCAATGATCAATTCTTGTTTCTCTGGTTCTTTATGATATACATTGTTATTTAAAGAGAGTTCATTCTTTTAAGTTTTCCTATGAAAGTTTTATTTTTCTACAATGGGGCGGCAACACTGAGGGTATTGAGGAACATAATGAAGTTATCAGGTCAGATGCGTCCATCCTTAGAACGAAGATGTGTTTACTTTAGTTATCAACTTTGTTTTGCTCAAGATGGCCCTCTACTAAATACTAATGTTCCAGATGAGTTCTGCAGAGGAGGAGCCCTACGCAAACAACATTTCACAGCTGTCCAGACCAAGCTTGAATACAAAGATGCATCTTTATTTGATATTGAGACAGAATTGTCTATTAAAACACAAGGAAACCATGTTGACTGTGTGGTGATAATCAGCAAGACTGTGGCTGAGCTCAGATGGTGGGAGACACTGCCACGCACACACACACACACACACACACACACACACACACACACACACATTCTTGTACCAGCAGGTGTTGTCCATGTGTTTGTGTGTCTCCAGGACACTGCTGGTCTTGTGTGTGTGTGTGTGTGTGTGTGTCCAGGACACTGCTGGTCGTGTGTGTGTGTCCAGGACACTGCTGATCTCGTGTGTGTGTGTGTGTGTGTGTCCAGGACACTGCTGATCTCGTGTGTGTGTGTGTCCAGGACACTGCTGGTCAGACACTGTTAAGAGCCATTCTCAACACGGAAACACAGACAACATGGAGACTCCAACAAGCCTTTGTGAAAAATAACTCTATTATGACTTTTATTAATTGAAACACAAAAATAAAACATACAATAATATGTTAACATAAACACATCCCCTTTAACACAGTGGGGACTGAGACCACCTGACCCCACTCTCTGGTGCTCAACTCCTGTCCTACAGGCACACACACAGGGGTGCACATCTCTGTTCTCCTCCTGCCCTAACACAGCTGGTTCCACTGATCAACCACCCATCACACCCTGTAGTGTATTAGGCTGTGGTGGAGCAGGGTAGTAACTCAAGTGTGCGTCCTCTGCGACCAGAGTTGGCAACCAACACACACACACACACACGTGGCTGCTCGCTCACTCACTCAGAACCGGAGCATCAGACCAGGAAATAAACTATGTACACGAGGTATTTGTTTGTGTGTGTGTCTTTGGGGGGTAGGAGGTAGTTGGGCCTGTGTGTGTGTAGGAGGTAGTTGTGTCCTTGTGTGTGTGCGCGCACATGCTGTATGTGTGTGTGTGTGTGTGAAGGGAAGGCTAGGGGGGTGGGGGTGGAGGGCGGGGGGGGGGGGGAGGCTGAAGGCCCTCTGGGGGGCGGAAGGCTAGGGGTGGGGGCCCCTCTGGGGGTGGAAGGCAGAGTGACCCTCCCTCTCTCTCTCTCTCCCTCTGTGATTGGTTACATGCTAGGGGTGACATAGTGCCCGGGGTGGGAGGGTGCAGCGACGTAGCCGACGGGGGGGTGGGGGGCAGAGGAGGGGCAGTAGGAGGTGTGGTGCAGGCGTGGCGCCGGGTGGGCGTGGCCGTGGGAGGAGCTGGAGGGCCAGGTAGGCGTCAGGTAGTGGTAGGTGGTAGACAGCAGGGGGGCGTAGGGCTCGTAGGGGTGCAGGGGGGGCTGGCTGCACTGCTCCTGGACCACCGGGTAGAACACTGGGCCTGGGCCCGGCGCTGGGGGGGGGTCCATGGTCAGGGGGGTGCCTGGGGGGGGGGGGGGGGGGAGAAGAGAAGGATGGGTCAGAGAGGACAGAAGTGTTGACAGTGTGGAGGTGTAGAGTGGAGGGTTGGTGCTGACCGTTGCCATGGCTGTCCCCAGGGCAGTCTGGGCCGGGCCGGCCGGGTTCAGGGTAGGGCTGGGGGGGCGCGGCGTGGGGGGGCGCGGCGTGGGCGTCGGGGGCCAGGCCTGGACCAGGACCGGTACCAGGGTAGGACTGGTACTGGGCCTCAGCGCCAGGCTGCTGGTACACCTGCTGCATCTGGACCACACTGTGCCAGTAACTCTGCTGGTACCACTGGAGAGAGAGAGAGAGAGAGAGAGAGGGGGAGAGGGGAAGAGGGAAGAGGAGAAAAGGTAGAGAGAGATGCTTGCGGTTTGTTCCACCCTCTTGTAATGTGGAGACAAGCATCATCATCATATCATCAAATCAATCAGACTCACTCACTTGAACTCCTAGGTTGAAGTAATACTGCAGCACCTTGCAGTCTGAAGAGACAGAGACACACACACATTCAGACACAGTAACCATCACATGACCTTTCACACCACAACACCGCCCCGTGACCTCTGACCTCGGGGCAGGTCGCTGCCGTTGGGGTCGTAGGAGTAGGGAGGGGGCGGGGCCGCGCTGACCGCCTCCCCCATCTCGTTCACAAACCAGGGAGACGGCGGAGGGAACGCCATGGAAACCACTGGACGCAAACAACAACAACAACAGCATCAGCAGAACACTCCACAGCCAGGGTTCGAGCAGCAGCTCGTAACACAGCAGTCAGGACCTGATTTCTAATGGGGGGGGGGGGGGGGGGTCCCTTGAGAAAATCTAACTAACCTCTATGGTTTGATAAAAAACAAACATGTTGATTTCGTACGGAGACTAACAGTGTTTCTGTGGGTTCATATTCAACCAATTCAATAATCTTTTAGGCGATTAGAACACACTTGACAGAGAGAGAGAGAGAGACAGACACACACTGACTACCTGGTCTGGCCAGTGTGTGGGGGGGCAGGGGCGCCCCCTGGGGGTGGTTGGAGAGCAGGGGCAGGGGCACGGCGGTGGTCTGGGAGGTGCCGGAGGAAGAGGAGGAGTTGGAGGTGAAGATGGCAGCAGGAGCCGTGTTGACAGGCTGGGAGGAGGACAGCACCGCTGACTTCACCACCACCTGACGGGGACAACGCCACACTCAGTCTGGCATCACATGCCGTGTGTGTGTGTGTGGTACCAACATCAGCTCAAATGAAGGATCATGATAACATGTATGCATTAAGATGTTTAGGGGTGAAATACAGTTCAGATAAACCAGTCAAACCACGAGTCCTAGGTGGTACTCTGGTTTAAGGCAGGTATGAGAGTGTGTGTGTGTGTGTGTGTGTACCTGTTGAGAGTAGCTGTAGGTGGCCACGCCCTCTTGTGGTGACTCTGCACGAGAGCCTCCCTCCTGGATGGTCTGGATGACAGGCAGAACAATCACACACAACCTGTTATTACGATGTGATTACACCCTATTGAAGCTACACAACCTGTTATTACCATGTTATAACCTCCTAATGAAGCAGGGTAAAACACAGACCAAGCAACCAAACGTCATTCTGTGACTACATGAACAGTCACCATCACATCAAGACACAGCCCATGAGGATGGACACCAGCTTAGCTGCTACTGAAGGGAGTCTGAGTCTACTGTACCAGGTTAGCATGTAGTACCAGGTGAGACTAGTGACAGTATGACAGGTGTACCAGGTGAGACTAGTGACAGTATGACAGGTGTACCAGGTGAGACTAGTGACAGTATGACAGGTGTACCAGGTGAGACTAGTGACAGTAGGACAGGTGTACCAGGTGAGTTAGTAGAGACTAGTGACAGTAGGACAGGTGTACCAGGTGTGTTTACTGTACCAGGTTAGCAGTAGACTCTGCAGCAGCGTACACTGATGGGCTCTGGAAGCCTGGCTCTGAGAGAGACAGCAGACACACACCTTCAGTGTTTACACACACACACACACACAGCTCTGCAGGTGTAAGGGAGGCTTCATCAGGGTCTGATGGACATCTCCACAGCAGGTAACAACACTCACCTGGGGCTGCGTAGAGGTACTCCTCTGAATAGTCACCTGAGACAGAACAGTCAAAACAAAGAGCTTCTCTGTTAGGCTGAAAGTATGGATGCAATGCATACTGTTGATGTATATTTGATAGAAAATAGATCTGTTTGATAGATAGTAGGTACACACACAAACACACTCAACTGGTACAGGTACAGACACACACCCCTGGTCTCAACAGGTAGATAATGATGACTCATACCCTGGTCTCAACAGGTAGATAATGATGACTCATACCCTGGTCTCAACAGGTAGATAATGATGACTCATACCCTGGTCTCAACAGGTAGATAATGATGACTCATACCCTGGTCTCAACAGGTAGATAATGATGACTCATACCCTGGTCTCAACAGGTAGATAATGATGACTCATACCCTGCTCTCAACAGGTAGATAATGATGACTCATACCCTGGTCTCAACAGGTAGATAATGATGACTCATACCCTGCTCTCCTCCATTACTCCTTTCGTCCGCGTCGTCCTCTGATGATGTCATGGCCTGCTTGCCGGGGGCGGAGCTGGGGCTGGGGCTGGGCCCCCGCTGCACCCAGTAGGTGGAGGGGACGGGGCCCATGGGATTGGCCACTGCCTGGCCCTACACACACACACACAGACAGAGTGGTGAACATCCACACACCCACCCTTGGCCCTGTCCTACATAGACACCTAGGTAGACCTGAGATGGTTGTATCGCTGTCAGTCACGTGGAGAGACTTCCACCTGGCCAGAGAGAGGGCAAGATGGACCTAAACACCAACCCAACAGTCTCAGACCTCCGCCCGTGCCCGAGGGTGGAGGGGTTCATGTAGGGTGCCTGGGGTCTCGGGGACCGGACCACTACTGACCGGTAGCGGGGGGAAGGCGCTGTCGTCCCCCTCCTCTATCTCGTAGAAGGTGATGGTCCCCTCCAGGTCCTGTGGCTCCTCCCCCGTCTCGGGGGCGTAGCTGAACTGACACTCCTTGTTGACGGTGTGCATCTGGCGTCTGCTGCGACTACAGGAGCTCAAGTCAATGCACACACACACAACCAACACACAACCAACACACACACGGCACCCACAACCAACACCCACAACACCCACAACCACCACTCCCACAGGAACTCCATAGCACTAGACTAGACTATGAGGAGGAGGTGATGGTAGACTATGAGGAGGAGGAGGTGATGGTAGACTATGAGGAGGAGGAGGTGATGGTAGACTATGAGGAGGAGGAGGAGGTGACGGTAGACTATGAGGAGGAGGAGGAGGTGACGGTAGACTATGAGGAGGAGGAGGTGATGGTAGACTATGAGGAGGAGGAGGTGATGGTAGACTATGAGGAGGAGGAGGTGATGGTAGACTATGAGGAGGAGGAGGTGATGGTAGACTATGAGGAGGAGGAGGTGATGGTAGACTATGAGGAGGAGGTGGGGACGGTGGACTATGAGGAGGAGGAGGAGGTGGGGACGGTAGACTATGAGGAGGAGGAGGTGATGGTAGACTATGAGGAGGAGGAGGTGATGGTAGACTATGAGGAGGAGGAGGTGATGGTAGACTATGAGGAGGAGGAGGTGATGGTAGACTATGAGGAGGAGGAGGTGACGGTAGACTATGAGGAGGAGGAGGTGACGGTAGACTATGAGGAGGAGGAGGTGACGGTAGACTATGAGGAGGAGGAGGAGGTGACGGTAGACTATGAGGAGGAGGAGGAGGTGACGGTAGACTATGAGGAGGAGGAGGTGATGGTAGACTATGAGGAGGAGGAGGAGGTGACGGTAGACTATGAGGAGGAGGAGGTGATGGTAGACTATGAGGAGGAGGAGGTGATGGTAGACTATGAGGAGGAGGAGGTGATGGTAGACTATGAGGAGGAGGAGGTGATGGTAGACTATGAGGAGGAGGAGGTGATGGTAGACTATGAGGAGGAGGTGGGGACGGTGGACTATGAGGAGGAGGAGGAGGTGGGGACGGTAGACTATGAGGAGGAGGAGGTGATGGTAGACTATGAGGAGGAGGAGGTGATGGTAGACTATGAGGAGGAGGAGGTGATGGTAGACTATGAGGAGGAGGAGGAGGAGGTGATGGTAGACTATGAGGAGGAGGAGGTGATGGTAGACTATGAGGAGGAGGAGGTGACGGTAGACTATGAGGAGGAGGAGGTGACGGTAGACTATGAGGAGGAGGTGACGGTAGACTATGAGGAGGAGGAGGAGGTGACGGTAGACTATGAGGAGGAGGAGGAGGTGACGGTAGACTATGAGGAGGAGGAGGTGATGGTAGACTATGAGGAGGAGGAGGAGGTGACGGTAGACTATGAGGAGGAGGAGGTGATGGTAGACTATGAGGAGGAGGAGGTGATGGTAGACTATGAGGAGGAGGAGGTGATGGTAGACTATGAGGAGGAGGTGGGGACGGTGGACTATGAGGAGGAGGAGGAGGTGGGGACGGTAGACTATGAGGAGGAGGAGGTGATGGTAGACTATGAGGAGGAGGAGGTGATGGTAGACTATGAGGAGGAGGAGGTGATGGTAGACTATGAGGAGGAGGAGGAGGAGGTGATGGTAGACTATGAGGAGGAGGAGGTGATGGTAGACTATGAGGAGGAGGAGGTGACGGTAGACTATGAGGAGGAGGAGGTGACGGTAGACTATGAGGAGGAGGTGACGGTAGACTATGAGGAGGAGGAGGAGGTGACGGTAGACTATGAGGAGGAGGAGGTGATGGTAGACTATGAGGAGGAGGAGGTGATGGTAGACTATGAGGAGGAGGAGGTGATGGTAGACTATGAGGAGGAGGAGGTGATGGTAGACTATGAGGAGGAGGAGGTGATGGTAGACTATGAGGAGGAGGAGGTGATGGTAGACTATGAGGAGGAGGAGGTGATGGTAGACTATGAGGAGGAGGAGGTGATGGTAGACTATGAGGAGGAGGAGGTGACGGTAGACTATGAGGAGGAGGAGGAGGTGACGGTAGACTATGAGGAGGAGGAGGTGACGGTAGACTATGAGGAGGAGGAGGTGACGGTAGACTATGAGGAGGAGGAGGTGATGGTAGACTATGAGGAGGAGGAGGAGGAGGTGACGGTAGACTATGAGGAGGAGGAGGTGATGGTAGACTATGAGGAGGAGGAGGTGATGGTAGACTATGAGGAGGAGGAGGTGATGGTAGACTATGAGGAGGAGGAGGTGATGGTAGACTATGAGGAGGAGGAGGTGACGGTAGACTATGAGGAGGAGGAGGTGATGGTAGACTATGAGGAGGAGGAGGAGGTGACGGTAGACTATGAGGAGGAGGAGGTGATGGTAGACTATGAGGAGGAGGAGGTGACGGTAGACTATGAGGAGGAGGAGGTGACGGTAGACTATGAGGAGGAGGAGGTGATGGTAGACTATGAGGAGGAGGAGGTGATGGTAGACTATGAGGAGGAGGAGGTGATGGTAGACTATGAGGAGGAGGAGGTGACGGTAGACTATGAGGAGGAGGAGGAGGTGACGGTAGACTATGAGGAGGAGGAGGTGATGGTAGACTATGAGGAGGAGGAGGTGATGGTAGACTATGAGGAGGAGGAGGTGACGGTAGACTATGAGGAGGAGGAGGTGACGGTAGACTATGAGGAGGAGGAGGTGACGGTAGACTATGAGGAGGAGGAGGAGGTGGGGACGGTAGACTATGAGGAGGAGGAGGAGGTGGGGACGGTAGACTATGAGGAGGTGGTGACGGTAGACTATGAGGAGGAGGAGGAGGGGACGGTAGACTATGAGGAGGTGGTGATGGTAGACTATGAGGAGGAGGAGGAGGAGGTGGGGACGGTAGACTATGAGGAGGTGGTGATGGTAGACTATGAGGAGGAGGAGGTGGTGACGGTAGACTATGAGGAGGAGGAGGTGGTGACGGTAGACTATGAGGAGTATAATGTAGTAGATAGTATGGTATATATAGTAGTATATGTAGTAGATAGTATGGTATATATAGTAGATAGTATGGTATATATAGTAGTATATGTAGTAGATAGTATGGTATATATAGTAGTATATGTAGTAGATAGTATGGTATATATAGTAGTATATGTAGTAGATAGTATGGTATATATAGTAGTATATGTAGTAGATAGTATGGTATATATAGTAGTATATGTAGTAGATAGTATGGTATATATAGTAATAGTAGACTGTCCGTTACCGTGATCTGAAGGAGTAGTTGTCGTAGCTCTGGTAGCAGCGCTTGCCTGGGTGGGGGTAGTACACCTCTGGACCAATCAGGTGGTGGCGGTTCAGGAAGCGGGTGGAGCTTCTGACCAGAACCAGCGTGGCAGGAGCAGACGCACCCACAGGAATTAATCAATAATCAATAACATGGAACATGGCCTCAATCAATAATATGGAATCATATTTTTATTTATATATATATATATATATATATATATATATATATATATATATATATATAACAGAAGTTAGATATAGCTTAGCTAGCTAGTAACTGACTGACCTGGGGGGTCCGTACCCCCTGGGGGGCCGGGGGGGAGGGTGAGAGTGGTAGTGTTCGTAGGGCATAGCCCCCGGCGGGGGCGGGGGGCCATGCATCCCCGGGGCGCGGCCAGGGGGGATCCCCCCAGGACCAGGCTGGAAGCGGGGGGGGACGCCGGTCTGAGGGCGACTGTACGACACCATCAACATCTCCTTCCCCCTGGGCTTCTTAAAGAAACGCCTGCGACCCCTCCCTTCAGAGTCTGGGAGGAGGGGGAGAGAGAGAGAGAGGATAGGAGAATCTCAATTTAATGTAGAACTCAATTTCCATGAGCCAGGACGAATCAGTCATAGTGAATTTGGCCGCGGGTCGAAAGCTCGACAGTGGAAACATTTTTATTGGCGTTAAAGGCCCGAGGATAATACGGTTTTCATTGGCCATTAGGAAACCACTTAGCCAATCAAAAAGACAAGACACGCCACATCATCTTTAGGTGTCTGGAACAGACACAGGCAGACCATGTGACCACTGCCCTGCTTACATAACGCTTTCCAGAAGCCAAGCTATGGAGACAGCATACTGACCCGGTATTAGATTAGGTGTTTTTACTCAAGTCATAAACACCTAGTTCTGCTGGTTACTGGTCGGGCTTGTCGACCCAGTAGCATACAGCAATAGTGTCTCTGGTAACTACAGACCCAGTAGTCTCTCTGGTAACTACAGACCTAGTAGTCTCTCTGGTAACTACAGACCCAGTAGTCTCTCTGGTAACTACAGACCCAGTAGCGTCTCTGGTAAATAGAGACCGACATCTCCAGGGTACTGGTAGTGTCAGTAGTGTTTCTAGTAGATACAGACCAAGTTCTCCTTGGTACTGGTCAGGCCGGTTGTAGGCGGCTCCCTTGCGGCTGGGTGTGATGTTCCAGGCAGGGACGGGGTTAACCGGCTTCAGGTTGGTCAGAGACACCAGGTGTCTACAGAGAGAGAGGGGGGAGGGGGGGGGGGGTTACTACAGCCTTTACAGTAAACCAACACTAGGGCAATAAACCAACACTAGGGCATGTTCAATGCTCTGATTGATTAATCAATCAAGTGCGAATGGATAGTGACAGAGAAGTGACATCTTCAACCACGAAGGTGGTGTAGCAGGGTCAGGTAGTGTTATAGAAGGGAGTAAAGGTGTTATAAGGGGTTGTTATAAGTGTGTTATAGGGGGTGTTATAGGGGTCAGGTATCTCACTTTTCTCCCAGCTCCTCTATGAAGACGGTCACAGCGCTGGGGTGAGTCCCCACTTCCTGGATGAAGGCGTTGTAGTACTTCCCCTTGGGGTCCAGACGCACCTGCACAGATTAACCAGGGCTTAAAAGAACAGCTTCCAGCAGATGACAACAAATAAAAACTTTACAGTTACTTTACCTGACACTTGTCACCTAGGAAGTACTGTCGTCCAGCAAACACCATGTAGTCAGTCTTCTGCATCTCTGTCACACACACACACACGTTAGTATTCCACATCTCCATAGTCATTGGCGACCACTTCAGATTGGCCAGGTGACACCATGTGACCATGTCGTACCTTTGCGGCTGTCGTGCCACACGTCAAACTCTACGTTGCGGTACATCTCTGGGTCCAGAGCCTTCAGGACCTTGTAGGGTAGAGAGAGCTTGGCCGGGCCTTCTGCAGCCTGGGACGGATCAGAACCACACTCATCACAACACGACTCAATTAAACACCTACTGCAGGGGAGGCTCCCCTGTCCTCCTGTAATACTTGTGTAGTGGTAATCATTTCTACATACCTCCCTGTATAGGCGGCCATATGTTGGCCTACAGTTCCACAGGGTGGATACATGCTCCCGATTAATCATGCAGCGGTATCGATGTGATATCCATTATAGGATCAATTCAGATTTTTGGAACCAAATCTATATATTTGATGTAAAGGGTACAGACAGTTTTGTGAATTTTGTTGGTTTTGAGCCTTTGTTCATGGTTGCCATGCACCCCCAATGCTCAAAACCACATTCACAAAGTCTACAACAATGTCATTCACATCAAAAAGAGAGATTCGGTTCCAAAAACCCAACCTCATCCTTTAACTCTCTAACTGCTGAAGAATTCCGAAACACTCACCATCTAGAGCGCCACGTGTTTTATGTGGTGTTCACCTAGCAACAACACCTTAATACGAAGCAAAATGAAGCATCATCATTGACGCATTTTTGGTGACTAAAGTCACCCTTGGCGCTCTAGAATGTTGACCATTTGGGCGACTTTATTCACCCTCTGCACTGAATGAGTTAAACATCTGATCTACCAAAAGTCCAAACTCATCCTTAAAGTCAAATTGTCAGCACGCGTCACTGAGCTGCCAGGAGAGAGAGGTCCTGACCTTGGCCTCCTCTGGTCCGGCTCTGGGTTTGTCTTCTGAACGTCCCAACCCGTTCAGCTCCCACTCATCCCTACTGCAGAACCAGGAGAAACAGACAACTTTAAACCCTCAAAAAAACAATGATGACATCCAGATAGACGCTGTGAACCACCGGTTACTTCAGAGGCTGGTCAAGATGGATGCCCACCCAACATCCAATCAATGTGGAGTGTGCAGAGCGATTGATTGATCTGTCAGAACCAAGAACTTGAAGTTGACCTGACCCGTCCTCACCTCTGACCCCTGTCCTCAGGGGTGTCGTAGCCTGCGTCCTCGCTGCACACCGATAGGCTGTTCCTATAGCGACGACCTCCCCCCCGGAAGCCCTCCAAAGCCACCTGCACCTCCGCCTCGTCCACGCCCATGACACGCGTGTACAGCAGCTCATACAACACGGCTGAGGAGAGACACATGGGAGGACAGGTACAGGAGGAGAAACACAGGAGGACAGGTACAGGAGGAGAAACACGGGAGGACAGGTACAGGAGGAGACACACGGGAGGACAGGTACAGGAGGAGACACACAGGAGGACAGGTACAGGAGGAGAGACACATGGGAGGACAGGTACAGGAGGAGACACACGGGAGGACAGGTACAGGAGGAGAGACACGGGAGGACAGGTACAGGAGGAGAAACACGGGAGGACAGGTACAGGAGGAGACACACGGGAAGACAGGTACAGGAGGAGAGACATGGGAGGACAGAACTACTGAGGTCCTGTCCAGAAACAACACGTAGGAGGGGCAGGTCTGCTGGAGCTCAGAGGGGGGGGGGGGGGGGGCAAGTCTGGTTTGGAACTCACCCTGACACAGAGCTGCATCCAGAGGGTAGCTCCTAGCGTACACAATGTCATAGTGGCCATTGTTGGAGCAACACAGCAAGATCTAGAACAAAGCAGAGGAGGAGCGATTAATCAAATCAATCAATCACCTATTAATCAATAAATCAGGACAAAACCTTATTGCCTACAGAGGTATAAAACATTATATTTCTGTAGACAAGATATACAACATTAAAGAGGGTGAAGATAAAATGGTTAAACTTGGTAACCTAATCCAAAACTGAGGAAGCAGAAATACTGCAGTCTTGAAAGAGTTGACAGAGAGCACCACCTAGTGGTCAAATCTGGTCACATCTTTCTGTCCACCACACCTGGTTCAATTAACAGTCATTCAGGGTTGCCTGGCAGTTATCAACCAATGGCATGTCTCCTATGCCTCAAGGAGGGTGGAGGCGCTGGTTTGGGGCGACAGACACTACAGACTGACCTTGTCCACAAAGTCTTCGTCAGTGATCTCTGTTGGCGGCTTCCCGGGGTACCGGTATATGAGGAAGCACCGCCTGGGTGTGGACACGGACACGGACACGGACACACACACAGACACACACACTTCAGGTACTGATAACAGCATGAACCAAGATCATTTGAGGTTACAATGTGGACCACTCCCCTGTATAACAGACTCTCCTGAACAACACCAACCTCACCTGTACAACAACAACCTCACCTGAACACCAAACTCACCTGTACAACAACCTCACCTGTACAACAACAGACTCACCTGAACACCAACATCACCTGTACAACAACAACCTCACCTGTACAACAATGACAACGCCTTTATCTCAACTTGTCCAGCAGTTTCCTGGAGGGAAAAACAAACCAATAGTCAAGGATGTTATGAACCTGTAGACCCATGGATTGTAATGTGATTGATTGTGTCAGAAACATATCACATGCCTTGCTTAGGTACATATATATACACACACACACACACACACACACACACACACACACACACACCTTGTGCAGGTAAATATACACACACATACCTTGGGGTCCTCCAAACGTTCCAAATACTTCTCAAATGACCCTTCAACAAACTAGAAGATACTGATCGTCATTAGACATTCATTTATCTAAAAACAAAACATTGTCTGTATTGTAGGGCATTGTGCTAATGTAAGGCTGTAGTGTTGTAGAGCATTATGCTAATGAAGGACAGTATAGTATTAATATGCTAATTTAAGGCTGTAGTATTGTAGGGCATCATGTTAATGAAGGACAATGTAGTATTATTATGTTAATGAAGGACAGTGTAGTATTCTAGAGCATTGTGCTAATGAAGGACAGTATAGTATTATTATGCTAATTTAAGGCTGTACTTACAGGTTCAAAGTTGCATCGGTTGGCGCTCATAAAGTTGACGCAGTCTTTCCTGATCTTCTGGTGGTAGTTCTGAGAGTAGTACAGCTGGAGCAGAGAGACACCATAGTTTATTTTACCTTTATCTTACCAGGTTACACTCATTGAGAAACTCTCTTTTTCAAGAGACCTGGCCAAAATTGCTGCAATGTAAAAACATACATTTACACATCGAGCAGCAAGGCAGTTTGTGGAAGAGAGGTGCAATTAGGGGTCATTTCCCTATTTTACCTTCACCTACAGACCATACACTCAGGCCTACAGCCTATGATCCACACAGACACCTCAGACAGGTCGCCCATTCCTCGAGGGAAGGAAGGAAGGAAGGAAGGAAGGAAGGATGCATTTTGAGGATATTCGAATAGGGCCCTGGTCAATCTGTCTGTCAACCCAAATGACCTCTCTAACGACGAGAACTGTCAACGTATTTTTTCTGTATAGGTGACCACTATAGACAGAAAACTATCAGTCTGAAGTAGACAGCTCAGGTCAAGTTAACGGAGTGTAAGGGTCAACAGGACGGGTCTGTAACACGAAGACGAGAAGTCACATTTTTACACGACTTGAGGTCGACTACTCGACTGGACAGCACCAACAACCCTACCGCCTGTGGGCTATTGAAAAATACGAACAAGCTGTCGTAACATGTTTATACAACATTATATTGTATCATAAACTAATAAGTCAAGTTTTACAACTTGTAATTGGACGTGTCTTACCTGCTCAGACACAGCTCGAAACAGACAGGACGCGTCTCGGGCCATCATTTTCCGATAGAGACCGATGCTGGCGAGATACTCGTCCATGTTTACAAAATACTTCTTCAAGGCTTTCTGCATTTTAGAGAAATTGTAAATAAAAAACAATAAATATGCAGAGCTTCATAACTTTCCGCGTTGACGACAAAGCACATGAAGGTCGGTCGAAAGTTTCCTTTCGGGTTTGAAGAAGGAAACAGGTGCTTCAAATGAGCACTGATTACCGACTGGATTCCGCCGTTAACCGACCGAACCAATGACTACCTCACCCAACCGACCGAACCAATGACTACCTCACCCAACCGACCGAACCAATGACTACCTCACCTAACCGACCGAACCATCACCCAACCGACCGAACCAATGACTACCTCACCTAACCGACCGAACCATCACCTAACCGACCGAACCAATGACTACCTCACCTAACCGACCGAACCAATGACTACCTCACCTAACCGACCGAACCAATGACTACCTCACCCAACCGACCGAACCAATGACTACCTCACCTAACCGACCGAACCAATGACTACCTCACCCAACCGACCGAACCAATGACTACCTCACCTAACCGACCGAACCAATGACTACCTCACCCAACCGACCGAACCAATGACTACCTCACCTAACCGACCGAACCAATGACTACCTCACCCAACCGACCGAACCAATGACTACCTCACCCAACCGACCGAACCATCACCCAACCGACCGAACCAATGACTACCTCACCCAACCGACCGAACCAATGACTACCTCACCTAACCGACCGAACCAATGACTACCTCACCCAACCGACCGAACCAATGACTACCTCACCTAACCGACCGAACCAATGACTACCTCACCTAACCGACCGAACCAATGACTACCTCACCCAACCAACCGAACCAATTCAATTTCCCGGTGTTTATTAACCCACTACTGACCATGTGTCATTCATCGGTTATAATGTCATATGTTGTGTTTCAAAAGTCACACACTATAATGTTGTTCTTTTGATAAAGAGAAAGATTAGATTAGAAAAACAATCAACATTTCATGTGTTCTGTATGGATTACTCCCAACCGTCACCGGCTCGGGATGACGTAGTCTGTCGTCGGGAAATGCACGCTGACGAAACGTGACTGGCGAGGTGAGACGCGTGGCATTGGTAGACTACAGTACAGTCAGTTCTTCACACACACACACACACACACACACACACACACACACACACACACACACACACACACACACACACACACACACAAAGTAGATCAGTCCAGATCCACAGTGGTAGGCCTACTACTCCTGTATTTACCTTGGAGGTTGGCTGTCAAAGAGATATCCTTCTCATGCCCTATATTTCCTGTTGTCCTCTCTGAGGATCTGCTTATAAACATATGTACAGTATGAGGTTCTAAGCCCAGTTCTTTGAGGTTACAAGCAGGGTAAGACAGCAGGGGATGTGACAGGGCTGGAGCTCTGTATGAAGTGTCCCCAAGATGTAGCCCTGGACCCACAACGCGCTTCTGGTGTCCCGCATCACAGAACAGTCCGACGTTTCCCTGCCAACAAATACTAACACACTTCTAACGGGAGATGTTCAAAGTTTACTGCAATTAGCTCATACCGTTGGGATTCTGTTCTATTCTCTGTGTGTGTGTGTGTGTGTGTGTGTGTGTGTGTGTGTGTGTGTGTGTGTGTGTGTGTGTGTGTGTGTGGGGGGGGGGGCATGCAGGTAAACAGAACGAGGGACGATCTGTTGAAGATTAATATGAGTGACTAATTAATTAAAGTAGTTTGCATACCACATCACCATATCTACTACTAATTTCCGTGCTGCTCCATCTTACTTCGTATCAAAAGGGAGTTGAGGAGGTTCATTAAAGATCAAAAGTGTTATTCTAAAGGTTCTTCTACGAAATCTAGTTTGTAATTATTGTGTTTATTATGGGCCTTTCATTGCACACCAATTTACTGTGCTGCTTGAATCTGTTTTACATAAGTTAACGGCCGGCGGTACATCCTGGCCTTATTAGACTTCACACTCTAATGAAAGGAGAAACAGTGTTTTGTAAATCCTTTGAACTCCGACTTGTGAATATCTCACTAACAAACTTTGTAACAAGAAAGGCCCATCTTCCAGAATATGTTGAGAAACTGGAAACTGGTGGATGACTATGCTGCTCCAGTCGTTCTATAGAGGGAATGTCGGGGCGCTCCAGTGGCGGAGCTCACTAAGGCGCATACCGTATCATCACAAGGTCCCTGGTTCGATTCCGGCCATCGACATATCCTGCATGTCATCCCTCCTCTCTCTCACCCATCCTTCCTGTCAATCTCTACTATCTCCCATCCTTCCTGTCAATCTCTACTATCTCCCATCCTTCCTGTCAATCTCTACCGTCTCCCATCCTTCCTGTCAATCTCTACTGTCTCCCATCCTTCCTGTCAATCTCTACTATCTCCCTTCCTTCCTGTCAATCTCTACCGTCTCCCATCCTTCCTGTCAATCTCTACTGTCTCCCATCCTTCCTGTCAATCTCTACTATCTCCCATCCTTCCTGTCAATCTCTACTGTCTCCCATCCTTCCTGTCAATCTCTACTATCTCCCATCCTTCCTGTCAATCTCTACTATCTCCCATCCTTCCTGTCAATCTCTACTGTCTCCCATCCTTCCTGTCAATCTCTACTATCTCCCATCTCTATCCCAATAAAGCAGAAATGCCCTAAAAAACAACAACATATTTTCTAGAGGGAATGTCAATGGCACCACGTTAGGCTAGCAAGATCAATATTCTCTTCTCAAATCTCTCCTTAAAACTCATTTTAAACACTAGCCTTCATCTGACGCTGCCCTTATTCTTTTTCATGTGTTGTGTTTTACTGTTTCTACTTATATGTTTGTTTTTATTTGCATATCTGTTTTATCTATTTCTAAAACACTTTGTAACATTTTTTGAAAGAGGTGCTAAAAAGTTCATTATTATTATTATTATTATTATTATTATTATTATTATTATTATTATTATTATGTGTTTTGATGAATAATTACACGTTTGAAAACCCTGAAATGAATCAAATAAATCTAATATAATCTAGAGGTCAGACGGGCCTTCACGCTTCAGCATACAAGGGAAAAGATGAGTAGGACATGAGTAGACATGAATAGACATGAGTAGACATGAATAGGACATGAGTAGGACATGAATAGGACATGAGTAGACATGAATAGGACATGAGTAGGACATGAATAGGACATGAGTAGGACATGAGTAGACATGAATAGGACATGAGTAGGACATGAATAGACATGAGTAGGACATGAGTAGACATGAGTAGACATGAGTAGGACATGAATAGGACATGAGTAGGACATGAGTAGACATGAATAGGACATGAGTAGGACATGAGTAGGACATGAATAGGACATGAGTAGGACATGAGTAGGACATGAGTAGACATGAATAGGACATGAGTAGACATGAGTAGACATGAGTAGGACATGAGTAGACATGAGTAGACATGAGTAGGACATGAATAGACATGAATAGACATGAGTAGGACATGAGTAGGACATGAGTAGGACATGAGTAGACATGAATAGGACATGAGTAGGACATGAGTAGGACATGAATAGGACATGAGTAGACATGAGTAGACATGAGTAGGACATGAGTAGGACATGAGTAGACATGAGTAGACATGAGTAGACATGAATAGACATGAGTAGGACATGAGTAGGACATGAATAGACATGAGTAGGACATGAGTAGGACATGAGTAGACATGAGTAGACATGAGTAGACATGAATAGACATGAGTAGGACATGAGTAGACATGAATAGACATGAGTAGGACATGAGTAGACATGAATAGACATGAGTAGGACATGAGTAGACATGAGTAGACATGAGTAGGACATGAGTAGGACATGAATAGGACATGAGTAGACATGAGTAGGACATGAATAGGACATGAGTAGGACATGAGTAGACATGAGTAGACATGAGTAGGACATGAGTAGACATGAGTAGACATGAATAGGACATGAGTAGACATGAATAGGACATGAGTAGGACATGAACAGGACATGAGTAGGACATGAGTAGGACATGAGTAGGACATGAGTAGACATGAATAGACATGAGTAGGACATGAGTAGGACATGAGTAGGACATGAGTAGACATGAATAGACATGAGTTGGACATGAGTAGACATGAATAGGACATGAGTAGGACATGAGTAGGACATGAGTAGGACATGAGTAATCTATATTCTAATCTAACCTGGTCTCAGAGGATTCTAATCTAACCTGGTCTCAGAGGATTCTAATCTAACCTGGTCTCAGAGGATTCTAATCTAACCTGGTCTCAGAGGATTCTAATCTAACCTGGTGTCTGAGGACTGTTGGCCATCGGAAGGCTGGGCTGAGGCTGCTGTCATCACCTCATTTAAAAATGTCAAATATGAAAACAAGCGAAATATGACTGGAAAGTGTGTTTTAGTAAACTATGTTTGAAACCTTTAAAATTAATCAAATTGATTTGTAATACTGTCTACGGTCTCTGGTGACTGTGGGACTCTTCTGGTGTATTTGATTTGAACAGATTAGTGTCTGGAGATTGTCAGCAGCTAAACATACTGTATTGTAACTCATTATCACGCTTTTCCTAAATTCAACAACAGGCCTTGTTTCAACAGAGAGAAGACGGTTCTATTCTTTAGTGAAGGATGTGGTTGTTTCTCCTGATATATTGTGGTTTTATATGATGTGTTGATTTCTGTATTTAACTGTGTTGTATTTGTGTATGTGTTGTTTTGTAATGGTATTGATGTTGTGGACAGGGTGCACCTACAAAAGGGTGTACCTTGGTCTCAGTGTGTTTTCCCCAGTATAAATAAAGGTTTCTAAAGAGGCCTTGGTCTCAGTGTGTTTTCCCCAGTATAAATAAAGGTTTCTAAAGAGGCCTTGGTCTCAGTGTGTTCCCAGTATAAATAAAGGTAAATCAGGTAAATCAGGTCCTGTCCGTCGGACGTCTGTTTGGGTTCCAGGACGTCCGCGTGGTGGCAGTAGAGATCAACACAAGCTCGAGCCTCCGGGCTCAACCTCCTCCCGCGCGCTCCTCACAGATTGGCCTCGAATTTCTGTTTTACTTCAGAAAACGGATTGTTTATTGAATTATTTCCAAAAAATGTAAATGTAAATATCTTACTAAATATTACACTATTATCTGTGGGTTATTAAGACAAAATATAGTATATGCCTTTATCAAAATAAATATTTGCAACAATATGTTTGCCTATGATGTCATGACATACAGTAGCCAACATAATATATATTTACTGTATAATTAGTTTATGTGGCTACACCTAATTAATTTCAGATGTATTAAATAATTTCTGATAATTATTGTTTTTAAGCAGTGTATCCAATGTGTCTTTACGTGTTTCTGAAAATAATATTCAGTGTGAGGCTGTCATTTATACTCAAATACCATTATTTATCTATTGTAGATATAGTCTATTTTATTTTACTGAGTAGTCAAGACAACGAACCTATTTGTAATTGTGGTCAACTGATCGAGTGGTCGACATTAACGTTTTCGCTGCGGTTCAGGACCAGGGACCGGGGACGGGGGACGGGGACGGGGGACGGGGGACGGGGGACGGGGACGGGGGACGAGGGACCGGGGACGGGGGTGGGGGACCGGGGACGGGGGACGGGGGACCGGGGACGGGGGACCGGGAACCGGGGGTCAACCATCCGTTTGTTTCCTCCCTCCTCCCGCCTCTCACACACGCTCGTCTCGTGCTGCTCCTCTCCGAGCTCGCGCGGCGGAATGCCTGATCGTTCCTCTCGAGCTCTGATAATGAACATCTGGCGCCAAGGTGCTTCAACTAAAACACCAAATCAGGAAGCAAAAAAAAAAAAAAAAAGTCAATAAAACTTATGCCCCTTATTTTTTATGACCTCAATATTTGGTCTTTCAATTTAGAATGTAGCCTGTGGCACTTCATATTCAACAAATAATAATAAAAAAAAAGAATAAAAAAAAAAGATGTACAATTACTGTACAGTTTAACTGTGGCATTGAGCGCTGCATTTCCCTTTTTTAACCAAACAATTCGTTTGCTTAATTAAAGCTCTTGCTTTGATGTGGCAGTAAAAGGTTTAATCAGTGCGCTTATTAGGTTAAACGGTTTGTTTGTGAATTCAATTGTATCAAGATGGGTCGGAAAATCCCTCATGCGCCACGTGCACACTCGGTAAATGTATTAAAGAGCAAAATAATTGTTGAAACATATTTTATCTTCCGAAGGACGCTGATTATAAAACACACGCAGATTAAAGCATTTTCCAGTGTTTTTATCTGATGCCGCTCTGAGACTACGTTAATGCGCCGCGGCTGGTCTCAATTCAGGACGTTTCAATTCCACGCTTTTCATAAATCAGACGTCGCGTGTGTTTCTGGTTTACCGGCAGCGCGCGGAGCGGGCTATATGGCTTTAGTTAGGCAGGATCGGCTACCTGTGCCCTGGTACACGGTAGGTGAACCTATAAGCAAAATAAGACAACATATTTTCAATATAGTTTTTTTTTTATCACAAAAGGTCAAATACAGTCTTCCAAAAAAAGATACAAGTGATTTATTTATCAAGAGTTGATTTTATGCCGGACTAATTTGTGTAAATCTAACACCGCAAAATTGGTCTTACTTCATTTGTGAACTCGTGTCAATTGTCATCTCACATTTCGTAGGATAAATGAATAATTATAATTTTCACTTTTCTCTCAGATTCTCACATTTGTATTCTACCTCCTCGTC
>NC_139656.1:34396178-34420515 GCF_951799395.1 Argentina silus | reverse complement strand
CTCTCTCTCTCTCTCTCTCTCTCTCTCCCTCTCTCTCTCTCCCTCTCTCTTCGGCAGGTTAAAAGTGACGAGTGGGACAGATTGATTTAGCTCAAAGTGGAACCTAATAATAGAACCAGAGGAGGGGGAGGGGGGGGGAGAGGGAGAGGGGGAGAGGGGGAGAAGGGGAGAGGAGGGTGAAGGAGGGGAGGGAGGGGGGGTTGCTAAAAGGTTAATTACCGAATATTGCCCAAACTGACCATCTGGACATGAGCGGAAATAGAGCATCTCCCCTCTCTGCCCCCCGCCTCTCTCCCTCCTCTCTCTCTCTCTCTCTCTCTCTCTCTCCCATATTATCAATATTACACCCGACTGTTGACTACGGTCTCCAAATATAAAATGTGTGTGTGAGAGAGAGAGAGAGAGAGAGAAAGAAAAAAAGAAAGCAAGAAGAAGAAGAAGAAGAAGAAGAGGAACAGACGACAAGAAGACGACAGTCGCACTTGCAAACAGGGTCATCATCGTCTTGTCCAAGCGCTTCAAACCCCCAGAAGCTCGGGCCGGTTCTGACCCCCGGGTTCAACCCTCGGTTGGGTTGAACAGTGGAACCGGGCCGGGGAGTTCTTTCATGAAAGCGGGTTGATAAAAAGTAACGTTTAGGCAAATATGTCGATTTCCATTCCTGAACTTGTGTGTTATGAAGTGACAAACTGAACGTTTCTGAAAACTGCCTCTCATTCTCTACAATAATACAACTGAAAACTCTCGCAGGACAATCGTCAGGTTTATCTGTAATCGATACCGGGGCCGCTGCCTCGGTTAACGGACACGTCTCACGCGATTGACACGTCAACCGTGAAGCGCGAGAGACGGACGACAAGACGCCGATATTGTCAAGATGGAAAAACATGTTTAGCGATCGGCTGGTTAAAGAAATAAACACAAACACACACACACACACACACACACACACACACACACACACACACACACACACACACACACACACACACACACACACACACACACACAGTCGTTTCAGTGGCGTGTATGTTTACAGACTTTATTTAGGCAAGAAGAGCACATTTAAAGTGAAGATGGAAAATCATATTTCTGATTATCATATGTTAACGTCTTCGGTGCGTTGAGAGTTCAGGCGGCGGAATAAAGAAAATCTGAACACTTTTAGAAGTTGTCTTTTGTTTTAACAATTTAGCATTTTACCGCTATCATTATTATTATTATTATTATTGTTATTATTATTATTGACAATAATAATAATAATAATGTTATAATTATTATTGTTATAATTATTATTGTTATTATTGTTATTATTCTGTTTTAATTAATTATTAATTATTTCGTCTATTTCTTTACGCTTTTATACATGAGTAATACCTACAGTGCCTGCTTGTCTACAAATACCACTTTTAAACATTTATACGGAGCCTGCTGCCTCCTCTTCTATCGCCCCGACTTGTTGTCGTGTTTATTTCTGTGGGTTGTGTCTTCATACGGAGCCTCCTGCCTCCTCTATTGTGGAGCAGAACCAGCGTGGCGTATCGTGGCAGTCGCCTCAGCCGGGGGAGATGTCTGTCGGCCGGGGGAGCTGCCTGCGCCGCGCCGCATGGAGAAGACAAGCCGCAATTATGTCCAAGTAGACAATGAGGGCCTGGGGAGAGGGAAAGAGGAGAGGGTCTGGGGGGAGAGAGGAGAGGGTCTGGGGGGAGAGAGGAGAGGGTCTGGGGGGAAAGGGGAGAGGGTCTGGGGGGAGAGAGGAGAGGGTCTGGGGGGAAAGGGGAGAGGGTCTGGGGAGGTAGAGAGGAGAGGGTCTGGGGGGAAAGGGGAGAGAGGAGAGGGTCTGGGGAGAGAGAAGGAGATGGTTTGGGGGAGAGGGAGAGAGGAGAGGGTCTGGGGGGAGAGGAGAGGGTCTGGGGGGAGAGGGGAGAGTGGGGACAGGGTCGGGGGGAGAGGGGAGAGGGTCTGGGGGGAGAGAGGAGAGGGTCTGGGGGGGAGAGGGCAGCGGGCTCTTCAGGGCTCCTCGGCTGACTTGTACGGGAACACTAATGCATCTGTCACGATAACAAGCTAAGAATACCATCTCGGCATCACACCGAGCGGAGGACCGTCCTCACCGATTCATCCTGATCTGTCCGGTGATTTATTAAACACACGAGCCACATCTGCAGCTGGCCGGGGCGCGGGGCGCGGGGCGCGGGGCGCGGGGCGCGGGGCGCGGGGCGCGGGGCGCGGGGCGCGGAGCAGCACGACGGGAAAGAGGAGACGGAGAACTTGGAGGAATGGCTGCAGTGTCAACAACAATTCTGGCTGGGTTCTCGTGTTTTTACTGGTGCAAAAATAAACCCGTTTATTGCTTTAGCGACAGGAATGAAAGACAACACCGTGTGTCACAACTGTCGTTGACCAGACGTCCTCAGGAAGGTTCTCTCCACCACGACTCTGGTCAGGAACTTGTCCTTTATTTGTTTCTTATTTTCTCAGTCGTTTACGGGCCGATAGACACACCATTATCCATTCCGTTTGATCCTCAATGTTTTCTTATTTTCTCTAGCACTGTGACTGCCGATGGCACTTGTTCTTATCATAGGTTTCACTTACGATGACTGATGTAGAGTTGATTCACTTACTGAGACAAATGTAGTGATTGTAAGTCGCTTTGGATAAAAGCGTCTAATTGACTTAAATGTGAATGTAATGTAAATGAAATTTGATCCTAAATGGACCGCGGACCATGCAGGCGATAAACAGGACTGGTGTAAATGTAATATTGCAAATGTCGATATTAATTAATATACAATTAATATTAAATAAGGCCTAAATATTTGAAAAGGTCCAGAAACCTGAACTTGGAATTTGACAAACTTAGTCGGTTATGACCGAGGCTGAAACGGCGGGAGAGACACACAGCGGGACGAAACTAAACACACACTGTACAGGGTTCTTCTTGCCGGGTAAACACATTTACCTTGCTGTGAACTACACAGGTTTACGATGCTGACATGATCAACTAAATAGATATACGGTGTTTACTTATTTTGATTGTGTGATCTGAAAGCTGATTATGTTGGACGTGTGTTACACAATAAGTCAGACAATAAGGTGAACTGTAAAGTGTCCGTTAAAACTCCACCGGTTAAAAGACTAGAGGTGAAAATCAAATGAATTATTCATAATATGCTTCGTAAATTATTGTCAGTTATTCTATAAAATAATCATGTTGATTTACACTCCCACATATGGGTAGATCTCCGCTTCTTTAGCTAAACAATGGTGACTTTCTGTTGTGACAACATATGACCTCAAACGGTGCATTTACGGATGAGAGAGAGAGAGTGTGTGTGTGTGTGTGTGTGTGTGTGTGTGTGTGTGTGTGTGTGTGTGTACGTTATCAACAACTGACTTGAATGTGACGATGATTGATAACTGCTCAAAAAGAAATGAAACTTGTGCATGCTAAGTGTGTGTGTGTGTGTGTGTGCCTGTGCGCGTGCGTGTGTGTGTGTGTGTGTGTGTGTGTGTGTGTGTGTGTGTGTGTGTGTGTGTGTGTGAGAGAGAGAGCGAGACAGCGAGAGAGAGAAAGGAGAAAGAGAGGTGTAGAAGTTATCCAGAACTGAAGTACTTTCCCCCAACCCTTTGATGGTTCTGCTACAGCCTATCAATAACCGTGCGGCGACATCAGCCTCTCCTTTTCTACTTCACTAACCCACAGAACTGTGAAACAAACCAAGGCGATTATACAACACATCTATCTGATCAAGTGTGTTACACTCCCGTACACAAGGTGTGTGTTGTCAAAGTTTGGGTGAAAACTTCCAGCGTTCTTCGACAACACAACACATTCGGAGGGCATTACAGAGAGAGAGAGAGAGAGAGAGAGAGAGAGAGAGAGAGAGAGAGGAGAGAGGAGAGAAGGACGAATAACAAACCATAAACGAGCTAAATGAACGAACAAACAAACAAACAACAACAGACTAACCTGGCGTTCGTGCAGTCGTTGTACAGCGCCTCGAAGTCCTTCCTGGTGATGAGCTTGCAGCGGTTCACCCCGGGCTGGATGGCCCCGAGGCCCCGCAGGATGCGGACCTGCTCGACGGTGCAGACCACCGGGCATATATCCAGCCGCTTCAGCTTGGTGTACACCGTGTGGAGACCCCCGACCAGGTGCTTCAGGAAGAGGTCGAAAACCTGCGGCAGACAGATGAGCTCCTGACCGTCCACGTTGAACGACGCCACCTTCACCCCGTGCACCTCGACCATTTTACACTCGTTGTTGCCGCCGGTAACGTTCCCGTTGCCCCCTCCGCCGCCGCCGCCTCCCCCGCCGCTGAGGAACGAGTTGATCATGCTGCTGGTGAGGCGCGGGGACTCTGCGGGGCTGGTGTACAGCGGCTCGGAGCGGAACAAGCTCCCGGAGACCGGGGTGGAGGTCGGTGAAAGGACCGGAGGAGTTGCTGATACGGCCATAGTTTTCTTTCACGTTTCTCTTCCTTTCCACTACTCTCTTCTTCTTTCTTTCTCTCCCTCTTTGCGTTTCTTCTTTTCTTCTTCTTCTTCTTCTTCTTCTTTTCTCTCGCTCTCTTTTTTCACTTGATGTTTCACGGTAACGGACAACTACCTTTCTCACAAGTGCGCTGGCGAGAATGAGACCCATCAGATCCGCTGTTTCAATTAGCCAGCCCACCGAGGTCCGGAGTGACAGCTCCCGCAGCCAATCAGAGGCGAGACAGATTACGGGCGAGCCTGCCATTGGCGCTCAGAGGATGATTGGCAGCTGAGGGGCGGGACAGTGTTGACAGCTTCTCCGTTACTCCAGAATAACTTGGGACTTGACTTTCGGGGTTCATCTGCCGCCCGCGCATTCCAATGTTTTAATGCGTTATTATAACGTTGCCTCATATTTCGGCTAATTCAGACGTTTGAAGTTTCAGTAAAAACAGGCTACAGCCTTCTCTCTCTCTCTCTCTCTCTCTCTATAGGCTAATGATAAATCAATAATTGATGAATACTGACGGTTATGATACAACAGGCCGATGCTTGGTGCTTCCCTGTACCTGGTATCTACATCTAGATCGGAGATCTCTGGGTCAAGCTGCTGCTTAACCGTTATTGATTATGGTCACACAGAATCATTGTGGATTGGTGTGCAAATGACTGTCGAAATGAAATTACTGCTTTCTTTCTAATCAAAGTGCGAGAGGACATTTGTGTGGATTTATCGACCGACAAAATCCATATTTAACATATTTCAGTAACTCGATACAGTCTATGTAATTGCAACCTACTGATAATCTCTCTTTCTATTAAATATAGTTTATGTTTTTCAGATAATCAGTCCAGATCATATTTAGCGAGCTCTGTGTGTGTGTGTGTGTGTGTGTGTGTGTGTGTGTGTGTGTGTGTGTGTGTGTGTGTGTGTGTGTGTGTGTGTGTGTGTGTGTGCTCCTGTAGTCCTGTCTGCCTGCCTGATCTCCGGCCGTCATGTTCAGATTCAGGTAGTGGTTGGTACCGGCAGACTTCGAGGCTACCGCAGCTCACTAGCGCCACCCTAGAGGCCAACGGCCGTCTCTGCACCCTTCACCCTGGACGGTGGAACTGGGTCCTGCCGGAAAGACGACTCTGGGACACGGTGACTGTCGCCAAACAACATCATGGGCTTCTATTCTATTCTATTCTATTCTATTCTATTCTATTCTATCCTATTATAGTCTAGTCTAGTCTAGTCTAGTCAATCATATTCTATTCTATTCTATTCTATTCTATTCTATTCTATTTGTTAACAGTGAGTGTGTCTTCCTAACATGTTGGTTAGTTGACCAATATCAGTTCTTACAAATGGACATTTAGATTTGTGTTATCACAGTCAGAAACGGGAAAAATACCTTTTCTTTTAGCATCTCCTCAAAGCTGCAGTGTCCTAATACTCTAACCCTAGCCCTAACCCTAGCCCTTGCCCTAGCCCTCTAACCCTAACCCTAACCCTAAAACTAGCCCTTGCCCTAACCCTCTAACCCTAACCCTAATCCTAACACTAGCCCTTGCCCTAACCCTCTAACCCTAACCATAGCCCTAACCATAGCCCCCTAACCCTAACCATAGCCCCCTAACCATAGCCCACTAACCCTAACCATAGCCCCCTAACCCTAACCCTCTAACCCTAACCATAGCCCCCTAACCCTAACCCTCTAACCCTAACCATAGCCCCCTAACCCTAACCCTCTAACCCTAACCCTAACCCTCTAACCCTAACCCTCTAACCCTAACCCTAACCCTCTAACCCTAACCCTCTAACCCTAACCCTAACCCTCTAACCCTAACCCTCTAACCCTAACCCTAACCCTCTAACCCTAACCCTAACCCTCTAACCCTAACCCTCTAACCCTAACCCTCTAACCCTAACCATAGCCCACTAACCCTAACCATAGCCCCCTAACCCTAACCCCCTAACCCTAACCCCCTAACCCTAACCCTAGCCCTAACCATAGCCCCCTAACCCTAACCCTCTAACCCTAACCATAGCCCCCTAACCCTAACCATAGCCCCCTAACCCTAACCCTCTAACCTAATGCTTTAACCCTCTAATCCTAACCCTAACCCTCTAACCCTAACCCTAGCCCTAACCCTAACCATAGCCCCCTAACCCTAACCCTCTAACCCTAACCCTAGCCCTAACCCTAACCCTCTATCCCAGTCCTAAACCTATCCCTCATCTGGCAAAGAGGGTTTCAGGGGAGAGTCGTAAATAAAATAAAACAATGAAATGAATCAAGAACTTAACCCTCCTGAATGATTTCCACCTCTTAAATTTATAAATCATTTTAGAACATATCAGCTTCTTTGTTTCACGGGAATCCAAACCTGATTTTGTCTGAGGAGCCAGTGTTTGTTTTTTAAATCCAGATCTGGTCGCCGGTGGCAGCGAATCTCTGGCCACATCCTCCTTCACATTCCATCAGCTGACACTATTTTAAATGAATATCTTTATATTGGCCCCAAAAAAGTATGAGGAATGAAAACAGGAATAATGCTTAACCTTTGGGCTCCCCTGTTCCAGGGCTGCAGATTAATATTATAATGAGGGTTTAAATGCCATGCAAATTCCTCCCAAGTACCTGGTGAAATTAAAAAGCTAGGTGGCAATCTGGAAAATGAGATACATATTTTACCTGGGTTTCAATTGCGCCTCTCGCCTTCATCTGATGTTTAATCTTAATGATTGCTTGATTAGCATAGCCAGCTAGCTAGCGTGGGGGGCTACAGCCCCCCCGCCCCCCAGGTGAATGGCTCTGTCTCTATGCAAACTGACAACTCATTCCTCATAGAGTAACTGTCTGTCATCACGCCCCTCTCCGCCCCCTCCTCCCCCCTCCTCCCCCTCCTCCCCCCTCCTCCCTAGGCTGTGATGGACTGCTGTAGTGTTCAGGAGAATCCCAGGTGTTCTAAATAAGCCTCTCCTCATAAAGACTCACTCTGTAACGGTTGATCAGCAGGTCTGCTCACACACACACTCCTGTTCAGGTCTTATAATAATACACTCTTCACACTATAATACACACACTTCACACTATAATACACACACTTTACACTATAATACACACACTTTACACTATAATAAGACACACTTCACACTATAATACACACACTCTAATACACACACTATAATACACACACTATAATACACACACTTCACACTATAATACACACACTATAATACATACACTTTACACTATAATACACACACTTTACACTATAATAATACACACACTTTACACTATAATAAGAACACCATCGCTGGAGATAGCAGCACACATGGTGATGTTTGCACCTCTTTACCCTGGTACATTAACGGTGGCCCTCCTACCAATGAGCTTCGTCCCTCATCTCCTTACTTCTGAAAGGTTGAAGCCGGCTTCATCCACATAAATCAATCTATGGGGTTTGTGTTTGCTTCAAGCTCCATTATTCTCTGAGATAAAAATACAATAGAAACCCAGTATTTATCTATACATAAAGTAAATACATTATAATACAATATTCAGCTGCATGCGATGCAATGTTTTACTGTAAGAAAATACATTACAGTGACAAACCCTTACCTGTACATACTGGAGTCTAATCTCCTTCACATGGCCACTGTTTCTTTATAATGGGACCTAAAGTTGTATCATTCCCACTTTGTGTCTTTTAAGGACCCAATCAATAGTGGCCAAACTCACACTGTTGACATCTGTGAAGATGTTGTGATCTTGAATGACTGCTGTCTGGATCTCTCACAGTCTTATGGAATTGTTGGCAACAAGCATCTCCACGATGGCTAATATACACACACTATTCACACTATAATACACACACTATAATACACACACTATAATACACACACTATTCACACTATAATACACACACTATTCACACTATAATACACACACTATAATACACACACTATAATACACACACTATTCACACTATAATACACACACTATTCACACTATAATACACACTATAATACACACACTATTCACACTATAATACACACACTATAATACACACACTATTCACACTATAATACACACACTATAATACACACACTATAATACACACACTATTCACACTATAATACACACACTATAATACACACACTATAATACACACTATAATACACACACTATAATACACACACTATAATACACACACTATTCACACTATAATACACACACTATAATACACACACTATTCACACTATAATACACACACTATAATACACACTATAATACACACACTATTCACACTATAATACACACACTATAATACACACTATAATACACACACTATAATACACACTATAATACACACACTATAATACACACACTATAATACACACACTGCGGTATAAGATGAAAGGTATTTTGTTCCAGTAGTCATTCTGTGAACACACCATATTTCAGTGTTTTTACAGAACTTGGATTTGGATTGTGGATGATACTGAAACACGCAGCAGCTGGGTTGTGATACTGAAACACGCAGCAGCTGGGTTGTGATACTGAAACATGCAGCAGCTGGGTTGTGATACTGAAACATGCAGCAGCTGGGTTGTGATACTGAAACACGCAGCAGCTGGGTTGTGATACTGAAACATGCAGCAGCTGGGTTGTGATACTGAAACACGCAGCAGCTGGGTTGTGATACTGAAACACGCAGCAGCTGGGTTGTGATACTGAAACACGCAGCAGCTGGGTTGTGATACTGAAACATGCAGCAGCTGGGTTGTGATACCGAAGCTGTACATGTATGTGACAGTAAGTAACTAAAAGGGTGTCTTAAAGGGGCCATCTGTAATTGGTACATCCATTTATGGAATTTTAAATTAATAAAGTGAAGGTTCAGCCTATTTTCATGCTGAGGTGAAATGTCACCTATGAGTTGTCGTCCTAGGCCAGTAGTGAAAGCTTCTCCAGTTTTCCATTCTCCACTTTGTTACCTCAGCACAGGCTAGCAGGCTAGCAGGCTAACAGGCTAGCAGGCTAGCAGGCTAACAGGCTAGCAGGCTAGCAGACTAACAGGCTAACAGGCTAGCCGGCTAGCAGGCTAGCCGGCTAACAGGCTAATAGGCTAACAGGCTAACAGTTAGCAGCACCCTCTCCAACAGACAGGATTCCAACAGACCTTAGTTCAGCATCCAAAATCTGTCTGGTTAAAACTATCACCATGATCTCATAGATGGTCCGTCCTTGCATCCATACAGTAGCTCTGTCTAGGAAATTGAGAGAGGTTACATTTCTTCATCCCCGTCCCTCAGCTGTTTACCAAAAAAGTGGTGGGGAGCCCTCTTTGTTGTTTTTTTAATTACAGATTGCACCTTTAACACACAAAATATCAATAAAAATGTGTTTGAAGAATTTATTGATAAATTAAAAAATGTGACAGATCGTACAATTTATACAATTACGATAGCATATATTTATGCTGCTATCAAACTGTTTTTCACCTAAAATATTTGTTACAGTAAGTTTGTTCTGTGCCTCGAAATATTTGAAAATATTTTCCAGGTGTAAAAAAAAACCGGTGAATATATTAATATATTACATTAATAAAACAAAGTTATTAGTTATTATAATTGATGTGACTAAATACACTGTTAGATTGTTTATTCCTCATTAGAGAGGAAAACCCATAAAGTCTCTCAAGACGCTTCCACACTGGACTACCGACGTCTTCTCCTTTGCCTCATAGGCAGAATGTAAATATGTGTATGAAAAGGCAGGAGACAGGGAGGAGGAAAATAGAAAAAGAGACAGACAGAGAGGGAGAGAGAGAGAGAGAGAGAGAGAGAGAGAGAGAGAGAGAGAGAGAGAGAGAGAGAGTGAGTGTGTGTGTGTGTGTGTGTGTGTGTGTGTGTGTGTGAGAGAGAGAGAGAGAGGGAGGGAGGAGAGAGAGAGAGAGGGGAGAGAGAGAGAGAGAGAGAGAGAGAGGGAGGGAGAGAGGGAGGGAGAGAGAGAGAGGGAGGGAGAGAGAGAGAGAGAGAGAGAGAGAGAGAGAGAGAGAGAGAGAGAGAGGGAGGGAGAGAGAGAGAGGGAGAGAGAGAGAGAGAGAGAGAGAGGGAGAGAGATGACAGAGAGAGAGAGAGAGAGAGAGAGAGGGAGGGAGAGAGAGAGAGAGAGAGAGAGACAGAGAGAGAGAGAGAGAGAGAGAGAGAGAGAGAGAGAGAGAGAGAGAGAGAGAGAGAGAGGCCTCCCCTGATTTCTCTCCTTCCTCGTAGAGTTATTGTAATGTGAAATATCGCAGCGAGGCCAGACACAGAACACACACCAGCCCCCTTCAGAATAATGAAATGTTTTTATTAATGCAAGCGCATACACAAATCAATAACAACAATAAATTACAGCTGATTGTAATTGAATGTTTTCCTAATTTCGCTGTCAGTCATGATAGATATTCATGGCCATTACAACGTTTTAAATTCATTACACTTCCTGGTCTGAAGGCAGGATTAAACGTCCCGTGTACATCAGGAAGTCAAGTAATCCATTTGGGCTGTGACACGTGCCAAAAAGCTGATGGACTCTTAATTTAAATAAAATATTCAGTTCTTAATTCCATTTAAAAGGACAAGCTTGTACTTGAGTGTGGTGCCATGCTGGATGTCTTAGAGAAGGCCCGTGGTGTTGATTTAATGACACATTCTCTCTGGCGGCTGCCAAACCAAGACTGACGCACCTCTGGGAGGACTGGGAGGACTGGACTGGGAGGACTGGGAGGACTGGACTGGGGGGACTGGGAGGACTGGGAGGATTGGACTGGGAGGACTGGACTGGGAGGACTGGGAGGACTGGACTGGGAGGACTGGGAGGACTGGACTGGGGGGACTGGGAGGACTGGGAGGACTGGACTGGGGGGACTGGGAAGACTGGGAGGACTAGACTGGGAGGACTGGACTGGGAGGACTGGGAGGACTGGACTGGGGGGACTGGGAAGACTGGGAGGACTAGACTGGGAGGACTGGACTGGGGGGACTGGGAAGACTGGGAGGACTGTGAGGACTGGACTGTGAGGACTGTGAGGACTGGACTAGGAGGACTGGGAGGACTGGACTGGGAGGACTAATAGGACCAGTCCTCTCCTGGTAGAAGTCAATGAGCAAATATACATCATATAGATATCTATTCAAATTCACAATCACTTCAACGATACTGGATGGTTTAATACACCGGTTATTTCTATCGGCAGCTGTTTTCCTCCTCTGTGTGACTTACCGATGAATCGTACTGTCTTTCTCATGCTGTGGTCTCACGAGATAATGGCTGAGCTGCTTCCGCTGACCACAGTCACGTAAAGGAAACTTCCAGAGAAACGTGTGGTGCCAGAAATGCAGCACTTCTGAGCATCAGCAAGTTGACAAGCGCAACAGAATGGTTCTGGGACCACATCTTAGAGCCGACAGAAATCGCGCCAAATCTCTGAAGAAGCCCGAGAGAACTGCTATCGTTTCTCCACATATTTCAAACTACAATCAAAGCCTTGATCACATGACTCGCCTGTCCAGTTCTGAGGGGCCTCTGTCGTCGCCTGGATCAGAATTAGCAGCATCACTAACACCTGTCCACTTCCTCGGCTGGCTTCAACTTCCTGGCACACTTCCTGTCCTCTCCTCCTTCTCCGTCCTCTCCCTGACCTTCAGCAGCTCCACACACACACACACACACACACACACACACACACACACACACACACACACACCCAGCCTCCAGGGAGGGGAGGAGGGAACAGGAGGTGACAAGTGGCCCCGAGGACTCCACCCCCCCCCCCCCTACACGCCCACCCCCCCCCCCCCCCCAACACCCCCCCTCCACCCCCCCCTTCCAAATAATCCACGACCATAATGAATCACCAACCAATCAGAGAGCGCTAAAGACGGCCGCAGCCCTGAGAGAGAGAGAGTCATGGAGCTCTGAGGCGCTTCAGAAGCACCAATCAAAGCGAGCGGAACACACGGACGTGCATGGCGTAAGGTGTGGGCACTTGGAAGATAAAGAGTTGTTGATTTTTTCCCTTTAGAAAGGCAAGGCCTGTGTTTCGCAGCATTGAAGCTCTTTTGTAAGAGCGCCAGCAAAACGCGCCTGTGAACGCAGCCCTAAATGGCACGGGATGAAACCGCCTCAGCCCGGCTCCAATCCACACAGGTTTTTCTTTTCATTTTTATACTTGGATTAAAAAAAACAGCGCCTCCCCAGAGAGGAGAAGCGGGTGACACCAGAACACCCCTGCATCAGTTAAACGTTAAACTTGAGACAAACACTCCTGTTAAAAGCTTCAGGCGCTGTGGTTGGGGGGGAGAGAGAGAGAGAGAGAGAGAGAGAGAGAGAGAGAGAGAGAGAGAGAGAGAGAGAGAGAGAGACAGAGAGAGAGAGAGAGAGAGAGAGAGAGAGAGAGAGAGAGAGAAAGGGAAGAGAGGGAGGAGGAGAGGCTTGTTCTTAGCCATCTGTTAGGGCTGTTTTAAGAGTTGAGGAGATGTTTGAAACAGAGAGTGAAGACGATCAATAAGCCGACCAATCAATACACACCTGTCTGAACGACCCGGGTCAGCTGACTGGGACAGAGAACTGGCTGCTTTCCCTTAGACCATCAAACACACAGTAACAGTATTAGTATTCATAGTAACAGTATTAGTATTCCACAGTAACAGTATTAGTATTCATAGTAACAGTATTAGTATTCCACAGTAACAGTATTAGTATTCCACAGTAACAGTATTAGTATTCATAGTAACAGTATTAGTATTCACAGTAACAGTATTAGTATTCATAGTAACAGTATTAGTATTCCACAGTAACAGTATTAGTATTCCACAGTAACAGTATTAGTATTCATAGTAACAGTATTAGTATTCACAGTAACAGTATTAGTATTCATAGTAACAGTATTAGTATTCACAGTAACAGTATTAGTATTCCACAGTAACAGTATTAGTATTCATAATAACAGTATTAGTATTCCACAGTAACAGTATTAGTATTCATAATAACAGTATTAGTATTCCACAGTAACAGTATTAGTATTCATAATAACAGTATTAGTATTCCACAGTAACAGTAGTAGTATTCCACAGTAACAGTATTAGTATTCCACAGTAACAGTATTAGTATTCACAGTAACAGTATTAGTATTCCACAGTAACAGTATTAGTATTCACAGTAACAGTATTAGTATTCCACAGTAACAGTATTAGTATTCATAATAACAGTATTAGTATTCCACAGTAACAGTATTAGTATTCACAGTAACAGTATTAGTATTCCACAGTAACAGTATTAGTATTCATAATAACAGTATTAGTATTCCACAGTAACAGTATTAGTATTCCACAGTAACAGTATTAGTATTCATAGTAACAGTATTAGTATTCCCTAGTAACAGTATTCAGTATAAACTCTGCGCTTGGCCACGTCCTAGCTACAGTATTTGTATGCTCATCATATCTCTTCAAACAGCAACAGGAAAATGGATCTGATATTTGACAGTTGCTTCCTTGACTAGTTACTTCACTAGTGTTACGTTTCCTTCAGTCCTGATATTGTCAAACAGTTCCTCTCTGTTCCTCTCTGTGCTCATTAGCATGCAGAACCAAATGTGCTCTCATTTCTCAAAGGGAAATAATACAGTTCAATCTTGTTAGGAGACTCTACCATGTTTAATCTGTTTATTCTCAAAAAGCAGATGCACATTAATGCGTCATTACAAATGTTAGGTGATTATGGAATCTTTGAACCAGGCTTATTAGCCTCACACGTAACAGCAGGTATGGAACCCAGCAGAGGTTTAAGGACGTTTCTACAGAACTTCCACATCATGCCCCCCCCCCCCCCACTGACAGGAGCTGCTGCCCCGAGTCCAAACCCGGTACTTCAGAACCGTATCTGAAGTGGTCTGGGACACTCCAATCTCATTAACATGAGAGCGCTTAGCGCAATGAAAACATCAATATTAAAAAACAAAAAACAAAAAACAAAAAACATGCCTCACTTGAATGAAATAATGATTCAGAGATGATGATGATGTTTTTTATCCGGTAGAATTAAACGGAGCGTTTGAAACTATCCTCAAGCCCGGTCCCTTTCAGATGTGGAGGGCTTTTATGAGTCCATTTACAGCATGAAAGGCGCATGTTAATTAATCCTACTGATCCGACTATCTCGTCCTCAGCTCTTAACTAGCTGGAGATGCCAGGTGTTTCTGTTGCCCCAGAACCTCTCCTCCTCCAGACGACTTGGGCGAACAGAAACACTCTGTGCTCTTCTGAACAACAATGTTCTGGAGTATAGACTCTGGCTATGTGCCAACTGCCACACACACACACACACACACACACACACACACACACACACACACACGCACGCACACACATCCTCCATAGCATAATGCAGGGCACCAGCCATGCATACTAAGTGGTACGCCCATGTGGACATTGAAACACAGCCTGTGTATTTAATTTACAGGTGTGTTAACCTTCCATAATAAGCCAGTTGTTATAATGCAATAATGCATGGCAGGTATCAGAGACAACACCTGATCCTTCATTACCGTTACAGCCTCCCAGCACTCCACCAATCAGCAGCGCTCACATGGTTTTACTGCAGACATTGACATTGGACGCTTTTTTAATTGAACCTTTACTTTAACAGGGAGTCACATTGAGACCAGAGTCTCTTCTTCAAGGGAGCTCTGCAATACACGTGTGTGTGTGTGTGTGTGTGTGTGTGTGTGTGTGTGTGTGGATATGCTCTGGTTGGCCTATTTGACATGTTCCGGAGCTGGAATTTTAGATGACAGACACACACACACACACGCACGCACGCACACACAGACACACACACACACGCACACACACGCACACACACAAAACACACACACACACACACACACACACACAGTCCCTTAGAAGCCCTCTCTAGTCTAAATTCTCATTTTCCTGTTGTTTATATTGTGACCCTTCCTGTCACCCAAGCAGGGCTGTGGAACATGAATATTAATGTTTAATGTAAACACACACAGACTGAGAAAAACACAAGCTCGGGAAAATAAATTATAAAACATATTCAAGGGGCAATCTGTAATTTGCACGGCCATGTTTGGACTTTTTAAATTAATTATATACAGCCATTGATTGTTGAAGAGTCTGACTCATAAATGCGTCTAACGAATGAGCTGTCTCACCCCATCCTTTTGTTGTTCTTTGAATTACAGATTGCACCTTTAAAAACAAACGTGTACTTTGGTTTATTTGATGCTTAGGAATGATTACACATAGGAATTACGACTGGAGTGAGACTTTACAGTTTTTCTCCATTGTACACACACAAAAAATTGAACTATGCACACGTCTGAAAACTTGTATCAACAACAAGTCTCCAGACTGCTAAACTCTGAGCACCATTCCATTGTTTTCACTCAAATAGAAATTCTAAATCACATTTTTGCAAAACTCTAAGCACAAATCACATCATTTAGCACACTTTGTTCACCTGGAAAACACTGGCCTTCCAAATACCACACCCTCATGACATGAAACACCCTCATGACCAACTGGTCTCACTCACTTCTCACCTGCTCAAACCCAACTGGCAAAACACTTCAATCAGGTGTCAGAGCAGAAAAAGAGGCCTCAGGTGACCTCGACTGTGCTGGAGAACGAGGAGGAGGAGGAAGGGGAGGAGGAGGAGGAGGAGGAGGAGGAGGAGGAGGAGGAGGAAGGGGAGGAGGAGGAGGAGGAGGAGGAGGAAGGAGAAGGGCGAGCCAATATGTCTAATGAAATCCTCTCAACTTTGGTTGACCATGTACTCAATCATGGCCTAACAGTGACTGAAGCTGGGCAGCGAGTCCAGACGAATCTGAGCCGCTTCACGGAGGCCTCAGTTATCCTCAGTTATCCTCAGTTATCCAGCATTCAGAGATGAGAAGAGGTAAGTTACCACTTCCCTAGTCTTCTACTCTCTACAGTCATTACAGTCATGGAACTTTAGGGTTTCTATGCATATCCACAGGGCTGAGAGAAATGTATAGTTAATGTTGTTTTATCTTACATTTATGAAATATGTAGCTTATACTGTATATACTTTTCACAGACACTTCTTCCCCCGTTGCTTGGCCAGGGAGAACACCGCAGGCGATGTAGATGAGGTCCTCTGGCCTGATCAGGACCGGGGGCGGGATGCAGACTGATTTACATGTTGATCTGTTTCACCACATTTTATATTTTTATTTTTTGTGGGCCTATGAAAAACTATTTTTTTTTTCCAGTCAGTTCAGTCAGCTGAACATTTTACTATATTACAGTAACAAATAAATATTTGCTTTGTTACCTTTTTGTATTTGTGCACTGATTTCATCATTACATCCCCGGAGAGACGGCCTAAACATTGTCTTACTGTAGTGTTTTTCATTTTACTTATCAGTTCAAATACTGTGAGTTTTGCCAAAATAGGTAACATTTGTGCTCTAATGTTGCAGCATCAGCTGTAAGTTCACAGTGTGACTCTGGGAGGCTGGTTGTGAGTTCAGCCCAGCTGGAGCTCATTGGACAGACACATTGCATTGTTTCCTATTCTGACACAATGATTGTGTAAAAGCAATATTTATATGATATATTCACAGTATTGTATTACCATATGGCAACAGTCTTTATACTGTATGTACCATAAAATTGTAACCTATTTTGCGACAAAAAATTAAATTAAATTAAAAAAGGAAAAAGGAAACAATTTCTACACACTTTTATACATTTGAATATGTAACATGGCCTCATGAAGCCAAAACATATATGAACAGTATTTTGATGTTAGTGTTTTAGATTGATCACACCAGTGTTTAATTGATGCTCTGTAACAGATATTCATATGATAGCTGTGTGTATCGTTTTGGTGGAAATAATCAGTTTTAAAAAGAAAGAAGAGAGTTTTGACAAAATGGTGAACTCTTTGCAGGTTTGTGTTTAGAGTTTGGAGAAATTGAGCTCTAGTTTCAGGAAACGTGTTTAAACGATTGGAAAAAACTGTCATGATAGAATTGTTTTCTAAGAATGTGATATCATGACATACAAATGTGTGTGTGTGTGTGTGTGTGTGTGTGTGTGTGTGTGTATTGCTTATTGCGTGCGTGTGTGTGCGCGTGCGCGTCAGAAGCACGTCTTGCTCGCTGTCACATGACTTCGTGTGTTCATTGCTCAACATGGCTGCGGACAACCTGCCATCCGACTTCGATGTTGTTATACTCGGGACAGGTACGAGGCTGTCGCTCTGTTCCCTTTCAATGCCCTTCGATCACTTTGTGTGTGTTTTTGAACATGTGGAGTTATGAATATTACTGTGAAAGACGGTCGGGCACTAATCGACACCCTGTTTAGCTCGTCGACGTTAGCACTGGCTAGCCAGCGATGGCTCTATATGACCAGATGGGGTTAGTCAGGACAACATCCCGTCTCTTTATTCATCAATTATCCGATGCAAAAGGTGTTATTGTGGTTCATGTTCACAGCCGTTGAAGGATGGAGCTACTTTCTAGCTTGTGATTGAAGCTCTCCTTACGATACGGACGTGGCTAGCCAGCTAACCAGCTAGCTCGCCGTGCCAGCGTCATCCCCGTCCTCAGGACTGTCTGACACACGATCAACCTGCCGAGCGACATGACCGTCCTGTCTCACCCACATTATGGCCACAAGTTCGACATTAGGACATAGATCTCGTCTGGGATGTCTGTCCTCCCTGTCCTGTAAGAGGGAGCCGAGGCTGCTCCTCTTCAGACCCTCCCTGGTATTCACATCTAGGCTCTAACTCTGTCAGCTTGCTGTCGGTGGAATGGATGTGTGTAAAATGCTGTTATTGGATTATATTATATTCTATCAGAGGGTTTTCAGAGATACAGAATAGTCTGAAGGGATACAGAACAGTCTGAAGGGATACAGAACAGTCTGAAGGGATACAGAATAGTCTGAAGGGATACAGAACAGTCTGTAATTTTGATCACAGATTGTATGTAACATTATGATCAGAAATAAAGACTCTCTCTCTCTCTCTCTCTCTCTCTCTCTCTCACACACACACACACACACACTCTCTCTCCCTCTCTCTCTCTCACATACACAGACAGACAGACAGACACACACACACACACACACCTGGTGGTAAACACAGAACCCTTGGCGGCAGTGGGTAGGAGGAGCAGGTCCAGCAATGACAGCTCAGCGACCTATAGCTATCCTTCTCCATGATGGATGCCATGCACATCTGCGGCCCGCTTCTGGTGGTTCTGGAGTGAGGAGTGATGCCAGCTGGTCCACAGACTGCAGGTCACAGTCACTGGTCTGGTGACTCACTCTATGACTGCTCAGGCAGGCAGGCAGGGGTGGGTGGGTGTGTGTGTCAGGGGTGGTCAGACAAGCGTGTTGTCCTGGTCCCCTAGCCTCTGGTAGCTGTGTGTGTGTGTGTGTGAGTGTGTGTGTGTGAGAGAGAGAGGTATAGTGTGGATGGGGACAAGGAACAGTTGTTTATGAATATAGTGGCACTCTAATGACACACTGTCTCCATCTGCTGGATCTTCACCTGTGTGTGTGTGTGTGTGTGTGTGTGTGTGTGCATGTGTGTGTGTGTGTGTGAGAGAGACGAACTGGGTTCCTGTTGGTTGCACCCCGTCAGCCCCCGTTCAGAGACCCACCTGACGCCCACCAGGGGGTGGCCCGCGGGGGCACAGGGGAGGGCAGCCCTGGGTATGCCTGGGTGGCTCCTGCTGGACGCCCCGGGACTCTGTGACATCTGTCTGCGTTCTCAATGGAATGGGATTCTAGTTCTACCCAGGATAATGGGATCCTTTGTTATGACTGAGAAATGCTTGGAAATGGCCTCCAATGTTTGGAAGAGGTTGTGTTTACTGGAAATGGAAGGAGTGGTGCTCAGGGCCGTATCTCGGCCTGGTCTCCCCCCTGCCACGCCTCCCCTTGTCGTTCCTGACTCGTTAAAGACCCCATGGCAATTATCGGAAGAGTGGGCGTGTGTTCTCAGTCAGACGACCTGGTGAAATAAGGGTTAAATTAAAATGGTTCAAAAACCCGGTCTGGACAAGCAACAGCAGTAGGTACTGGTACTACTGTACCAGGGACTGGCTAGCCACTAGCCGCTGTGTGGAGTCACACCACCATTGTTCCTGGGACAGACAGATAGAATCTTAATACTGGATCTATGGAAGACCAGGAGCTAATCAACCATCTAGACTAGCTGCTAGTCAGGCCTGTAGAAGACCAGGAGCTAATCAACCATCTAGACTAGCTGCTAGTCAGGCCTATAGAAGACCAGGAGCTAATCAACCATCTAGACTAGCTGCTAGTCAGGCCTATAGAAGACCAGGAGCTAATCAACCATCTAGACTAGCTGCTAGTCAGGCCTATAGAAGACCAGGAGCTAATCAACCATCTAGACTAGCTGCTAGTCAGGCCTGTAGAAGACCAAGGACTAGCTAGCTAGCTAGCTGCTACTGTTGCGGTAACTGTCCATCTGAGCAGGACTGCTGGAGTCACGGACACCGAGCTGCTTGCTGATTGGTCACGGTCCATAAGAACATGTAAACAGGGAGCGGCTGTAATAGTGAGGGTAGTTTATTGGTTTTATATAGTAGTCTATTAGTCTCGTTCACGGGTCTGTGTTGTGGGCTGTTTGTTGGAGAGAAAGAGAGGGGGGAGAGAGGGGGAGAGAGAGAGGCTGAACTGGGTAAGATCCTGTTGTCCTGCTGTGACTAAGCTGGGTGGGGGTGCGATGGAGGGGGGGGAGGGGTGGAGGGGGGGTAATGGAAGTGCCTTCCCATTTCCATCCTCTCTTCTGCTGAGGCCTGCTCTCTCTCTCTCTACCCCCCCCCCCCCCCTCTCTCTCTCTCTCTCCCTCGTCTCTCTCTCTTCTGTCCTCCACCCCTCTCTCTCTCTCTCTCCCCCCCTCTCTCTCCCTCTCTCCCCCTCTCCCTCTCTCTCTCTCTCTTTCAGCCACACTATAAATAACAGCTAAAATGACTCTGAAGGTGTAGAGATAGAACCCATTCTGGAATGTTCTGTGAAATGAAGAGTGATTTATGATTTCATACAATTCCTGCTGAAAGCATTCTGGGCTGTGCCTGCTCATCAAAGTCTTGACGGGTCCATCTATTATTTATGGTCAGGCACGTTGGAGGCCTCACTGCAGCTTTATGGCAGGTAATGTTTGTCTTTAGCAAACATGATGTGGACAAAATCAATACGCTGCCCGATAGATGGCATTAAAAATATGACATTGTTGGTTATTTACACTTTTTAAAAACATCTTTAAGAATTGCCTCGGGGTTGAGATGTACGACCGCACACACACACATATACACACGCACACATACATACATACATACACACACACACACACACGCACGCACGCACACATACATACATACATGCACGCACGCACGCACGCACACACACACACACGCACACTTCCTCCGTCCAGTTGTTAATAGACATGGAGTGTGTGGTGCAGTAGGGGGTGGTGTCCACTCTCATCCCAGTTGCACACCAGTTCAACCAGTCAGACCAGTACAGACCAGTCCGGCCAGTACAGACCAGACCAGACCACACCAGTCCAACCAGTACACACCAGTCCAACCAGTACACACCAGTCCAACCAGTACAGACCAGTCCAGCCTGTACAGACCAGTCCAACCAATACACACCAGTCCAACCAGTACAGGCCAGTCCAACCAGTACACACCAGTCCAACCAGTACACACCAGTCCAACCAGTACAGGCCAGTCCAGCCTGTACAGACCAGTCCAACCAGTACAGACCAGTCCAACCAGACCAGTCCAACCACAGATATACAGTAACAGTTGTCCAGTGTGAGTTGTCATTCTATGGGGAGGCGTCACTGAGGCCTGGTCGTACTAGCTGTAGCCTAGCTGTAGCCTAGATAGCCGTACTAGCAGCCTAGCTGTAGCCTAGATAGCCGTACTAGCAGCCTAGCTGTAGCCTAGATAGCCGTACTAGCAGCCTAGCTGTAGCCTAGATAGCCGTACTAGCAGCCTAGCTGTAGCCTAGATAGCCGTACTAGCAGCCTAGCTGTAGCCTAGATAGCCGTACTAGCAGTAGAGAACAGCAGCATACAGCCAGACCAGACCAGACCAGACCAGAGCAGCCGATGTGGAGCACTGGTAGAGAACAGCAGCATACAGCCAGACCAGAGCAGCCGATGTGGAGCACTGGTAGAGAACAGCAGTATACAGCCAGACCAGAGCAGCCGATGTGGAGCACTGGTGGCCTATTTGTGTTGGAGATGCCCTCGATGACACACAGGGATGGGTGGATGTGGCAGTATATATATATGTGGAAATAAATCACTTCCCCATTGTGTGTGTGATGGCTGTGTGTGTGTGTGTGTGTGTGTGTGAGAGAGATGGCTGGGCCTGTGAGTGTGTGTGTATATGTGTGATGGCTGTGTGTGTGTGTGTGTGTGTGTGTGTGTGTGTGTGTGAGAGAGATGGCTGGGCTTGTGAGTGTGTGTATACGTGTGATGGCTGTGTGTGTGTGTGTGTGTGTGAGAGGGCTGCTGGCAGGGCAAGGCCAGATGAGGAGGAAGAGGGATGGGAGGGACGAGGACACCATCGAAGGCTTAATGGAGTTGTTCTGTACGCTCTGCTCTGTCTGTGGTTCTGCCTCTCAATCTCTCTCTCTCTCTCTCTACCTCTCTCTTTCAATCTCTCTACCTCTCTCCTCTCTCAATCTCTCTCTACCTCTCTCCTCTCTCAATCTCTCTCTACCTCTCTCCTCTCTCAATCTCTCTCTACCTCTCCTCTCTCAATCTCTCTCTCTCTCTCTCTCTCTACCTCTCTCTTTCAATCTCTCTCTACCTCTCTCCTCTCTCAATCTCTCTCTACCTCTCTCTTTCAATCTCTCTCTACCTCTCTCCTCTCTCAATCTCTCTCTACCTCTCTCTTTCAATCTCTCTCTACCTCTCTCTCTCAATCAATCTCTCCTATGCTTCTCAATCTCTCTTGCTACCTCTCTCTCTCTCTCCCTCCCTCTCCCCCTATATCTCTCTTACCCCTCCCTCACCTCTCCATCCCCCCCCCTCCTCCTCCCCCAGAGCACGTCCACCCCCCCAGTAGAATCCCCTCCAGCAGCCCGGAGCCAATCCTATTGAAATCCACCTCATCATGGTATTGGCCCATCCAGACCATTGTGAGTGTGTGATCTTTGTCCTGTGTCTGTCAGCTGCACTGTGGTGGTGAACAGGCTGAGGAGGAGGTCCGTTCTGGCCGTGTCGGTCCTGATCACGGCAGAGGCCGGCGGTGAGGTCTTATAATCCACTCAGAGAAACACTCATCACCGTCACATCCAGCAGGCCCCCGTACAGAGGAGAGGGGGGGGGGCCTGCCAGGGGAACGAGCATTTCTCTGATTGAATCAACCGCCTCCTTCAGCGAGAGGCTCAGCCGTGGGCTCCCTGGCCTTCTGTGTGTTCTCACAATGGTCCTGACAGCGTGTGTGTGTGTGTGTGTGTGTGTGTGTGTGTGTCTCCAGGCCTCTCTGAGTCTGTCATCGCTGCTGCCTGCTCCCGCGTCGGACAGAGGGTCTTACATGTCGACAGGTCAGTCTGATTGTGTGTGTGTGTGTTTGTGACGGAGGTGTGTGTGTTTGTGTGACAGAGGTGTGTGTGTGAGACGGAGGTGTGTGTGTGTGTGTGTCACGAAGGTTTGTGTGTGTGAGACGGAGGTGTGTTTGTGTGTGAGAGAGACGGAGATGTGTGTGTGTGTGTGTGTGTGTGTGTGTGTGTGAAAGAGAGAGAGACGGAGGTGTGTGTGTGTTTGATCCCATTTGTTCCATTGTGGATGGTGCAGGAGGAACTACTATGCAGGGAACTGGGCCAGTTTCACCTTCAACGGCCTCCTGTCCTGGATCGACGAGTACAAGGTAGGTAGGACCGCCTCTTCTACCCTGGATATCAACACAAGAACGCTCTCCTCTACCCTGGATATGAATATAACACTAGAACGCTCTCCTGTATATGAATATAACACTAGAACGCTCTCCTGTATATGAATATAACACTAGAACGCCCTCCTGTATATGAATATAACACTAGAACGCTCTCCTCTACCCTGGACATGAATATAACACTAGAACGCTCTCCTGTATATGAATCTAACACGAGAACACTTTTTACTAACAACAGCAGAAAGTGAGTGTGCATGGGTGTATGTGTGTGTGTGCGTGTGTGAGTGTGCATGGGTGTATGCGTGCGTGCGTGCGTGTGTGTGTGAGAGAGAGAGAGAGTGATGTAACAGCGTGAGTAATGGGAGGTGTGAGACTGACGTGTCAGTGTGTTCTGACCTTTAGTGTGATAACCATGTGTTAACTAGGCCTGGCCGCAGGGTGGGTGTGTGTGTGTGTGTGTCTGTGTGTGTGTCTGTGTGTGACGGAGGTGTGTGTGTGTGACGGGTATGTGTGTGTGTGTGTGTGTGTGTGAGGGTGTTAACTCGGGCTGGCTGGAGGGTGTGTGTGTGTGTGTGTGTGTGTGTGTGTGTGTGTGTGTGTGTGTGTGTGTGTGTGAGTGGCCTGTCATATCATTCCACTCACTTTAATAAACTTTCTCATCACCAGGACAACCATAGTTAAAACCACTCCACACACCCTGACAACACTGGATAGCACAGTGCAACATTAAGACAGAGGTGTGTCTGTGTGTGTGTGTGTGTGTGTGTGTGTGTGTGTGTGTGTGTGTGTGTGTGTGTGTGTGTGTGTGTGTGTGTGTGTGTGACCATCCTCCCTCTGTGTCCCCAGGCCCAGAGCCAGCAGC
>NC_139656.1:34376178-34391178 GCF_951799395.1 Argentina silus | reverse complement strand
GTAGGGTAGTAGTGTGTGTATGTGTGTGTGCATACTGGGGTAGGGTAGTAGTGTGTGTATGCGTGTGTATATACTGGGGTAGGGTTGTGTGTGTGTGTGTGTGTGTGTGTGTGAGAGCCGCTCTGCTGGCTTGGGGATGGCAGCTTTTAGCAGGGCTGGTCTGTGGGGAGCAGGGCTGTGAAACGCCAGCACTTAGACAGGAGTGAGCTGCTGTTCCACCAGGGACAGAGAGGTTAGGGAGAGGAGACTGTCCCTGCCTGTCTACTGCTCCTGGGAGAGGAGAGGGGACTGTCCACTGGACTATAGATATGGAGGGAGACTGTTCCTCTGATAGTACTGCTGCTGGACTATAGATATGGAGGGAGACTGTTCCTCTGATAGTACTGCTGCTGGACTATAGATATGGAGGGAGACTGTTCCTTTGATAGTACTGCTGCTGGACTATAGATATGGAGGGAGACTGTTCCTCTGATAGTACTGCTGCTGGACTATAGATATGGAGGGAGACTGTTCCTCTGATGCTGGGCTCTGGGTCTCAGATGAAACTATTTCTCATAAAGAACTATTCAGAGATTAATTTCCCCCATATTTGCTGTATCATTTCCTTGTAGATGATTAAACCATCTTCTCCTGTCCTACTGTACCTGTAGACAGAACTAATCTATTACCTGGTTGTGAATATTAATCCTCCTCCTCCTCCTCCTCCTCCTCCTCCAGGCTCTGTCATTTACATATTAGATCTTTTCTTTCTCATCCCTCTCTCTCTCTCTCCTCTGGCCCTGAGATAAGATGATGACACATGATCACTCCTGTATGTCAACACTGAATCACTGTACAGTCACATCCTGAATCCTACATCAACCCCTAGCCCCTAGTCTCTACCTCCTAGCCCCTAGTCTCTACCCCCTACCTCCTAGCCCCTAGTCTCTACCCCCTACCTCCTAGCCCCTAGTCTCTACCCCCTACCTCCTACCTCCTAGCCCCTAGTCTCTACCCCCTACCTCCTAGCCCCTAGTCTCTACCCCCTACCTCCTAGCCCCTAGTCTCTACCCCCTACCTCCTAGCCCCTAGTCTCTACCCCCTACCTCCTAGCCCCTAGCCCCTAGTCTCTACCCCCTACCTCCTAGCCCCTAGCCCCTAGCCCCTAGTCTCTACCTCCTAGCCCCTAGCCCCTAGTCTCTACCCCCTACCTCCTAGCCCCTAGTCTCTACCCCCTACCTCCTAGCCCCTAGCCCCTAGTCTCTACCCCCTACCTCCTAGCCCCTAGTCTCTACCCCCTACCTCCTAGCCCCTAGTCTCTACCCCCTACCTCCTAGCCCCTAGTCTCTACCCCCTACCTCCTAGCCCCTAGTCTCTACCCCCTACCTCCTAGCCCCTAGTCTCTACCCCCTACCTCCTAGCCCCTAGCCTCTACCCCCTACCTCCTAGCCCCTAGTCTCTACCCCCTACCTCCTAGCCCCTAGTCTCTACCCCCTACCTCCTAGCCCCTAGTCTCTACCCCCTACCTCCTAGCCCCTAGTCTCTACCCCCTACCTCCTAGCCCCTACCCCCTAGTCTCTACCTCCTAGCCCCTAGCCCCTAGTCTCTACCCCCTACCTCCTAGCCCCTAGCCCCTAGTCTCTACCCCCTACCTCCTAGCCCCTAGCCCCTAGTCTCTACCCCCTACCTCCTAGCCCCTAGCCCCTAGTCTCTACCCCCTACCTCCTAGCCCCTAGCCTCTACCCCCTACCTCCTAGCCCCTAGCCCCTAGTCTCTACCCCCTACCTCCTAGCCCCTAGCCCCTAGTCTCTACCCCCTACCTCCTAGCCCCTAGCCCCTAGTCTCTACCCCCTACCTCCTAGCCCCTAGCCCCTAGCCCCTAGTCTCTACCCCCTACCTCCTAGCCCCTAGCCCCTAGCCCCTAGTCTCTACCCCCTACCTCCTACCTCCTAGCCCCTAGTCTCTACCCCCTACCTCCTAGCCCCTAGTCTCTACCCCCTACCTCCTAGCCCCTAGTCCCTACCTCCTAGCCCCTAGTCTCTACCCCCTACCTCCTAGCCCCTAGCCCCTAGTCTCTACCCCCTACCTCCTAGCCCCTAGCCTCTACCCCCTACCTCCTAGCCCCTAGCCCCTAGTCTCTACCTCCTAGCCCCTAGCCCCTAGTCTCTACCTCCTAGCCCCTAGCCCCTAGTCTCTACCCCCTACCTCCTAGCCCCTAGTCTCTACCCCCTACCTCCTAGCCCCTAGTCCCTACCTCCTAGGCCCTACCTCCTAGCCTCTAGCCCCAACCACCTAGTCCCTACCACCTAGCCCCTACCTCCTAGTCCCTACCACCTAGCCCCTACCTCCTAGGCCCGAGTCTCTGTCTCTCTCTCTACCTCCCTGTCTCTCTACCTCTCTCTCTCTCTCTCTCTCTCTCTCCCTCTCTACCTCTCTCTCTCTCTCTACCTTTCTGTTTCTCTCTCTCTCTCTGTGTGTGTGTGTGTGTGTGTAGTATGTGGTGTGTGTGTGTGTGTAGTATGTATGTGTGTGTGTGTGTGTGTGTGTGTGTGTGTGTGTGTGTGTGTGTCAGTGAGGTGAGTGGGACCAGGGCTGTTTGGTGAGTCGGTTCATCTCTGGTTTTATCTGAGGGTGTAAAAGCTGAGTGCTTCACCTTGGCCACAGCCTGGCTGCTCTGGTAATGAGGACATGTCCTCGCTGACGTCCTCCCTGTCTCCTCCCCGAGAGGCTGGGGGGCACCACACACACACACACACACACACACACACATTAACATACATACACGCACGCACACACACACGTTTTTAAGATATAAGATTGAGATGATAGAATGGTAGAACAGGAGGAGGAAGAGGAGAAGACACATGATTGAGAGAGAGGGAGGGTGGGAACAGTCAGAGAAAGGTAGAGAGAGAGAATAGAGAGAGAGATTCAAATGGAGAGGTAGGGTGAGGGAGGAAAGAAGAGGTAGAGAGTGGTAGGAAGAGAGAGAGGGAGAAAGAAATAGAGGTAGAGTGACGGAGAGGTAGAGAAAGAGAGAGAGAGAGGGAGGTAGAGAAAGAGAGAGAGGTAGAGGGAGAGAGGGAGGGAGGTAGAGAGAGAGAGGGAGGGAGAGAGAGAGAGAGGGAGGGAGAGAGAGAGGTAGAGAGAGAGGTAGAGGGAGGAGAGGTAGAGAGAGAGAGGGAGGAGAGGTAGAGAGAGAGAGGTAGAGAGAGGGAGAGAGAGAGAGAGGGAGGAGAGGTAGAGAGAGAGAGGGGAGAGAGAGAGAGAGGGAGGAGAGGTAGAGAGAGAGAGGAGAGGTAGGGAGAGGGAGAGAGAGGAAGAGAGTGAGAGAGAGGTAGAGAGAGAGAGAGAGAGGGAGGGAGAGAGAGAGAGGTAGAGAGAGAGGTAGAGGGAGGAGAGGTAGAGAGAGAGAGGGAGGAGAGGTAGAGAGAGGGAGGAGAGGTAGAGAGAGAGAGGGAGAGAGAGAGAGAGGGAGGAGAGGTAGAGAGAGAGAGGGGAGAGAGGTGTAGAGAGAGAGAGGTAGAGAGAGGGAGAGAGAGAGAGAGAGAGAGGGGAGAGAGAGAGAGAGGGAGGAGAGGTAGAGACGGAGGTGGTCCATCCATCACACTGATACCTGCTCTGAGGTGATGGATGGAGAGATGGCCATGCAAACTCAATAATCCTCCTCCCCTCCTCCTCTCCTCCTCTCCTCCTCCTCTCCTCCTCTCCTCCTCTCCCAGGTTCTTCACAGATCAGCGAGCAGCGTCTAATAAACTGATGAAATGCTTTTGTGTCCTTGCCTGCATCCCTCGTCATCGCTGACAGCCACCACCACCACACTCTCATCTCCAAATAACCTCTGGCTCCCGACCGCCCCGGCCCTCCTCCCCCCTCCCTCCTCCCTCCCTCCCTCCCTCCCTCCCTCCCTCACTCTCACTCACACACCCTGCCTGCACTGTGGCCATGGCCTGTGTGTGCGTGCGTGCGTGCATGTGTGTGTGGTTTCTGTGTGTGTGTGTGCATGGTTTACATATACATTTTGCATTTAGCAGGCGCCTTTATCCAAAGCGACTTACAACAAATACATTTGTCTCAGTAAGTGAATCATCTATCCATCAGTCATCATAAGACAAGTAATCAATGCTCACACCAGGGGCCATTGGCAGTCTCAATGCTAGAAGAAGGAAGAATTAGGGTTAGTACAGGGGGGTAGTGGGGTTGAAGAGGTCTCTAGGAGTGACTGTTAAGATGTAGCTTGAAGAGATCGGTCTACAATCTACGGCAGAAGATCGGTAGTGACTCTGCAGTCCTGACAGCGGTGGGAAGCTCATTCCACCAGCGGGGCGCCAGGACAGTGAAAAGCCGTGACCGAGTAGCGCGGCCGCTGCATCCACGTAGAGGCGGCGGTGCCAGGCGGGCAGCCGAGGTGGAAGAGCGGAGTGATCGGGCAGGGGGGGTTGGGGTCTGACCATTGCTTGCAAGTAGGGAGGGGCTGTTCCCTTTGCCGCCCGGTAGGTGAGCACCAGGGTCTTGAATCTGATGCGAGCTGCTACTGGGAGCTAGTGGAGGGTGCGGAGGAGGGGGGGTTTCTGCATGTATGTGAATGGTTTCTGTGTGTGTTCATGTGTGTGATGGACCACTATTCACCCCCCCCCCCCCCCCCCTCCAGTTTGGCCCTGACAGCGGTTTGATTTGCGTGCGGCATCGTCAGCGTACCAATCAGACGGCAGATTGAGAGGAAGGTGAAGTGCATTAATTAGCGCAGATGATTGTGTGACGAGCGTCAGTCACAGATCAGATTCCCTCCCTCTCATCCTGCCCACTTCGGCCGCTCACACGCAGCAATAAACATCACACTTCTTCACGTCCAACAGGATTTAATCTGGTGCAGAAGGCTTGGCAGGGCTGGGCAGGCGGGAGCTTTGTTTTCTTTTAATTATTGGCCAACCATTAGCAACCCCCCCCCTCCCCCTCCCGACCAACCATTAGCAACCCTCCCCCCCCCGACCAACCATTAGCTCCCCCCTCCCCCACACCCTCCAGCGGTACATTAGAGCCTTCTCAGCCCAGGGTGTGATTGTTGACAGGTGACGTGGTGTGGAGGATGCTGGGTAATGTAGTTTGTTTAACGCGTCCTGGACCGAGAGGCAATTTATGGTTCTGGTCCGTGACTTCTGCTACCTGGCTGCCTGGTTCATATAGTCCATGACTGAGTCCTTCATCTCTCCCTCATCCCTCCTTTTCTCCCTCATCCCTCCTTCCCTCCCTCATCCTTACTTCCCTCCCTCATCCCTCCTTCCCTCCCGCAAAGGACATGTTGATGACGTTCATATCAGGTTTATTATGTTCATTATGACGTTCATATCAGAACCCAGACCAGACCAGACCAGACCTGACCTGCTCAACCTGGAGAATGATTAGATGTTTAGAACCCAGACCAGACCAGACCTGACCAGACCAGACCTGACCTGACATGACACGTCTAGATGTTTAGAACCCAGACCTGACCTGACCTGACCTGACCTGACCTGACCTGACCTGACCTGACCTGACCTGACCTGACCTTCTCAACCTGGAGAACGATTAGATGTTTAGAACCCAGACCAGACCAGACACGTCTAGATGTTTAGAACCCAGACCAGACCAGACCAGACAAGACCAGAGCTAGCCTAGCAGCTAGAGAGAGTAGAGAGCTGATCAGGCCTGTCAGAGTTGCAGAGACGTCCCAGGAGAACCACACAGAGAAGAGAGGACCTTCATCAGACGCAGTAGAACCACTCACACCTGCAGGGAGGGGACACACCTGCAGGGAGGGGACACACCTGCAAGGAGGGGACACACCTAACATCACCCTGTCAATACATTGTAGTCTATGACATCATCATCAGCATCATCATTTGTGGCAGGCTGGGATTGAGTTGCGCCCCCCCCCCCCACCACCACCACCACCTCCTGCCAGCCCCCCTGCCCCCCTCCCCCTCCCCCTCCCCCAGCCTTGAAGGCAGCCAGACGCCAGAGCCTGCAGCTTGTTTAGGCCTCTTGTTACATTACCTTTTAATTACAACCAATAACTAGTTGGAGGCAGTTGTTCTGTTGAAGGGGGGGGGGGTTGGGGGGGGGGGGGGGGTTGGGTTGGGTTGTCGAAGATTTATTTTGGTGGTGACCTTCTCCCCAACTCGCCGCAGCTGTAATCAGTGGAATTAATAGCATAATCAAATTATACACAAACTCATAAATCATGGCGGAGGCTCGCTGTCACATGGTGGAGGCTATTAATGGTCCCTATTGTTTCAGGCCCGCGGACCAGAGCCTCTCTCTCTCCTCTCCCTCTCTCCCTCTCTTGCCCGTCCACTGATTCCTGGCTTGATAGGAACTGAAATGCCATTTCGAGGCGGTGGGGAGGAGCGGGGGGCTCGGAGCGGGGGGGTCGGAGCTGGGTCCGGCCACGTCTCACAACTGTTAATTTAGCGGCGGCGGCGGCGGCGAGTGATGTCGGGCCCAGCCCGGCCAACGCCGGCCGCGGGACGCTCTGATTGGTCCAGACAGAGACCAGTTAATTAGAGTCATAAGGACCTAAACGTCTGTCAGTGGGGGTTAATGCTGTGTGGAGAGAGAGAGAGAGGGGGTTCCCCTGCCTCTCTCTCTCTCTGGGGGCGGGGGGGGGGGGGGGAGGAGATGGCCCCGGGTGATTATCTGCCTGGGGGGTGGGGTGGAGTGGGGTTTATTAAGATGCTGTGTCTGGTCATTAATTTGTGGGGGGGGGGGGGGACAGTGGAGCAGGTACATACCTGTGTAGGAGAGGCAGGTGTGTGTGTGTGGGGGGGGGGGGGTATAGCAGCTCATGGTTAACCTATAGAGTTGGACCTCATCAAATGTCTCCTGTCAATGTTGTCATGGTCACTGCTCTTCTCTCTGTATACTGTCTTAACCAAGGTGTGTGTGTGTGTGTGTGTGTGTGTGTGTGTGGTGTGTGTGTGTGTGTGTGTGTGTGTGTGTGTGTGTGTTTCAGGATGTGTGCTGTGTTCGGGGGGATCTACTGTCTCCGTCACTCAATCCAGTGTCTGGTTCTGGACAAGGAGTCTGGCAGGTAAATACCATCACTACACACCTCACACACTGTCTGGGCCGGGGAGGAGGAGAGGAGAGGAGAGGAGAGGGGGATGAGTTCAGGTGTGGTAGGAGGAGAGGAGAGAGGAATGAGGAGGAGAGGAGAGGGGGATGAGTTCATGCCTGGGAAGAGGAGGGGAGAGGGGGATGAGTTCAGGTGTGGTAGGAGGAGAGGAGAGGGAGATGAGTTTAGGTGTGGTAGGAGGAGAGGAGAGGGGGATGATGAGGAGGAGGAGAAGAACACAAAGCTGTCCTTGTTCTCCTCAAGTCCCTTTGTTCCATCTGTCCAATCAGGGAGCAGCCTCCCTCACAAGACATGTGTTTGAGCTCCTACGAGGGAGGGAGGGGGGGGGGGGGGGGGGTTCCGGAATATAGATACCAAATTAATTTAGCTGTGAGCGGGTTGGGGTGGGGGGGTGGGGGATGGAGAGAGCGGGGGAGGAGAGAGGGAGGGATGAGGTAGAGGGAGGAGAGAGAGACAGATCACAGGCTCAGCTGTAGCTGGAGATGACTGATGCTGCCTGCTCCTCCTGGCCTCTCCTCCCTCCTCCTTCCCCCTCTCCCTCTCTCCCTCATCCCTCCTTCCTCCTCTCCCTCTCCTCCCTCCTTCCCTCCTCATCCCTCTCCCTCCCTCCTCCTCTCCCTCTCCTCCCTCCTCCTTCCCCCTCTCCCTCTCTCCTCCCTCCTCCTCTCCCTCTCTCCCTCTCTACTCCCTCTCCCTCATCCCTCCTTCCTCCTCTCCCTCTCCTCCCTCTCTCCCTCCCTCCTCATCCCTCCCTCCTTCCCTCCCTCCCTCCCTCCCTCCCTCCTTTCCCTCTCCACTAATTGATTCCTATGTGAAGACAGAGAGCTCCACTGTGTGTGTGTCTGTGTGTATGCTGGGTGTGTATGCTGGGTGTGTGTGTGTGTGCGTGTAGCCACGGTGATGAGGGGCTGCTGATAAGGCTCGTCAGTGCAGGGACCCTCTAATGAGTTCCAGAGGTAAGACTGTTGTCATAAACGGGGCCAGATTACAGAGCCCTTATCTGTCCTTTACTGAGACGCTTTCATCTGCGCGGTGGGGCCCCCCAGGGGCCCGGGGCGCAGGGGCCCTCCGGCAGAGCTGCGTTAGGGGGACTAGCGTGCTAGCGCTGGTGCTAGCGCTCTGATGTGTGAGTCATGAGGGACCCGGTCGGTCTGCTGGGAGAAGAGCTGGAAAACAGGACTTCCTTTGATAGCGTGGCCGTCTCTGTTACATATGCTAATGTTCCTGAGGTGTGTGTGTGTGTGTGTGTGTGTGTGTCTCTGTGTGTGTGTGTGTGTGTGTGTGTGTGTGTGTGTGTGTGTGTGTGTGTGTGTGTGTTTGTTCTCACCTTGTGGGAACATACAGCCAGATATGTGTTTTGCAGCATGGCTCTTTAGTGGAAACCTGAGCCACTCAGTGGCCATGGAGCTGGACCGGACCCAGAACCAGCCAGGGTTAGAGTGTATGGCCGGGAGGGTCAGGGCCAGGATTAGAGTGTATGGCTGGGAGGGCCAGGGTCAGGGTTAGAGTGTATGGCTGGGAGGGCCAGGGTTAGGGTCAGGGTTAGAGTGTATGGCTGGGAGGGCCATGGTTAGGGTTAGAGTGTATGGCCGTCAGGGTCAGGGTCAGGGTTAGAGTGTATGGCTGGGAGGGCCATGGTTAGGGTTAGAGCGTATGGCCGGGAGGGTCAGGGCCAGGATTAGAGTGTATGGCTGGGAGGGTCAGGGTTAGAGTGTATGGCTGGGAGGGTCAGGGTTAGAGTGTATGGCTGGGAGGGTCAGGGTTAGAGTTAGAGTGTATGGCTGGGAGGGTCAGGGTTAGAGTGTATGGCTGGGAGGGCCAGGGTCAGGGTCAGGGTTAGAGTGTATGGCTGGGAGGGTCAGGGTTAGAGTGTATGGCTGGGAGGGTCAGGGTTAGGGTTAGAGTGTATGGCTGGGAGGGCCAGGGTTAGGGTTAGAGTGTATGGCTGGGAGGGCCAGGGTTAGGGTTAGAGTGTATGGCTGGGAGGGCCAGGGTTAGAGTGTATGGCTGGGAGGGTCAGGGTTAGGGTTAGAGTGTATGGCTGGGAGGGCCAGGGTTAGAGTGTATGGCTGGGAGGGCCAGGGTTAGGGTTAGAGTGTATGGCTGGGAGGGCCAGGGTTAGGGTTAGAGTGTATGGCTGGGAGGGCCAGGGTTAGGGTTAGAGTGTATGGCTGGGAGGGCCAGGGTTAGGGTTAGAGTGTATGGCTGGGAGGGCCAGGGTTAGGGTTAGAGTGTATGGCTGGGAGGGCCAGGGTTAGGGTTAGAGTGTATGGCTGGGAGGGCCAGGGTCAGGGTTAGAGTGTATGGCTGGGAGGGTTAGGGTTAGAGTGTATGGCTGGGAGGGCCAGGGTTAGGGTTAGAGTGTATGGCTGGCCTCCTGAGGCCTCCTGAGGTAATCGTGTACGCTACTCGGCAAAGGTCCAAGGTGCTGTCACTCAGGTAAGGAGAACAGTAAACAGCCAGTGAGGCGTGGCGGTGAGCCCCCGCCTCCCCGCCCCCGCCCCCCCCCCTGGTCAGGGCTGCCTCCATACATCACTCTACAGGAGAAAAGTTTCACCAAGGTGAAAAAACCTGCAAGGTGTCTGGCGGGCTTGAACAATGATTTTAATTTCCCTGCTCATCATAAATTACCTCCTTATGTCTCCTCTTATTGCATACATAAAGCTGAAAGGGTAGAGCCAGATTAATCACGCCACCGCCGTGCATTATGGGGGATAACACACCCCGTTTAAACAAGTCCTTTCAGCCGCGATACTGAATTGTTCCAAGTATTGTTTTTTGCGCTGCTGTCCCCAGAAATAAGTCCATGTATGAATATTCCCAGGGGGAGAGCACGCAGGACAGCAGGTGGATGCTTCATAGAAACATTTTATTGTAAGAGCACAAAACACCAGACGGTTCCACAAATGTCTTTTTTTCCCAAGGTTCCTTTCTCGAAAAAGACATTTGCCGAAATGTTGGATAACACGGCCCCACCTGGCTGCTCCTGTCCTGCTGAACACTGCAGCGTCTGTCTGTCTGTCTCTCTCTCTGTCTGTCTGTCTGTCTGTCTGTCTGTCTGTCTCACTGTCTGCCTGTCTGTCTCTCTGCATGTCTGTCTCTCTGTCTGTCTGCCTGTCTCTCTGTCTGCCTGTCTGTCTCTCTGCATGTCTGTCTGTCTGTCTCTCTGTCTGTCTGCCTGTCTCTCTGTCTGTCTCTCTGTCTGCCTGTCTCTCTGTCTGTCTGCCTGTCTGTCTGCCTGTCTGTCTGCATGTCTCTGTCTGCCTGTCTCTCTGCCTGTCTGTCTCTCTGTCTGCCTGTCTGTCTCTCTGTCTGCCTGTCTCTCTCTCTGTCTGCCTGTCTGTCTGCCTGTCTGTCTGCCTGTCTCTCTGTCTGCCTGTCTCTCTGTCTGCCTGTCCATCCGTCCACTCCATCCTCTCACCTCATGATGGTCTCTGTCTGACCTCTCCTGTCTCTCTGTCTGCCTGTCTCTCTGACCTCTCTTGTCTCTCTGCCTCCGTCGTCCTCATGTAGTTTTATCACTGTCTAACCTCCTCCCATCACTGTCAGTGATCTCAGCTGGACCAGAAGAAGCCAGCTGTAGTAAATCCACTCATCACCTCCACCACAGAAGAAGAAGTCGGTTGTGTCAGGATGGGAGGAGGGTTCTCCTGGGGTTGAAGAGAGAGAGAGCTTCTGATGTGTACACATAAGACACAGAACGACCCAAAAGGGTTCTACTTGGAACCCAACGGGTTCTCCTACAGGGACAAGCAGAAAATAACCTTTTTTGGTTCCAAGTGGTTCCCTTTTTGGTTCCTTATTGGTTCTGTTCTCCCCAGAACCCTTTTTGGTTCTGTTCTACCTAGAACCCATTTGGTTGTGGTTGTAACGTTGGCTGAGGGTGTTGTTGGAGATGATCCATGAGTCAGAAGGCTGTGACCCTGCTTAGTATGGATGAGATCCACACACTTTATGAATCATAATGTTTATGAATAATAGTTCTGATAGATAAAGCCCCCCCCCCCCGGCCTTGTGAGGGGGACGGTCATCCCCAGAGTTGTTGCGCGTGCGTGCGTGTGTGTGTGTGTGTGTGTGTGTGTCTGTGTGTGTGTGTGTGCGTGCTTGTTGTAAGGGTCGTGTTCTCTGACACTCCAGACCTCAGCGTTAACGTCCTGGGGGGGGGGCAGTGTGAGTCACAGGCGGTGGGGGGGCCGTACGGTACCTTTACTGTTCAGTGTTAATGCCCTGCTGTTTACTTTACCATCCTGTTTAGAATTATTATCGGTTTCATTATTCATTCATTATTGTAGGAGTTTGCTTTTGAAATTGTGAGGGCACTTTATTGTGTGTGTGTGAGTTTGTGTGTGTGTGTGTGTGGTGTTTATTTACTTTAAACCTCTCAGGTGTGTGTGTGTGTGTGTGCGTGTGTGTGTGTGTGTGTGTGTGTGTGTGTGTGTGTGTGTGTGTGTGTGTGTGTGTGTGTGTGTGTGGCCGGCCTGTAGACCGTATCCAGAGTCCATATCTCTCACTCCATTGGTTTAGGATTGATTTGAGGCATCAGCCTCCACTGCCTCCCCCCCCCCACCCCCCTTCCTCCCAGTAAATAAATCTTAATTTACATAAACAGTCCATCCTGCAGACAGTCACTCTCTCTCTCTCAACGAGGTGAGGCTTATTGGGAGGTGGGGGGAGGTTTGGGGGGGGGGGGCGTGTTGGGTGAGGGGGGGGGGGGTGAGGGGTGTTGTTGGGGGAGTAAGGGGGCGTGTTGGGGGGGGGGCGTGTTGGGGGGGGGGGGCGTGTTGGGCCTCAGCACGACTCCTGCCTCCTCTTTTATTGTGTTGTGAAAGTCCATTTCAAGGATGTGGCCCCCAGGCCATTAGTTTAGATAATGAGCCCTATAAAGCACATTTATAACTCTTGACATAACAAGCAGACAGATCAGCCCCCCCCTCCCCACCGCCACCGGCTCCCCCTCACACCCCCCCTCCTATCCCCCTCTGGAAGGTCACAGCCGCACAGCCAGCCTGGTCTAACCCAGCCTAGCCCAGCCTGGTCTAACTCAGCCCAGCCTGGTCTAACTCAGCCTAGCGCAGCCTGGTCTAACTCAGCCCAGCCTGGTCTAACTCAGCCTAGCGCAGCCTGGTCTAACCCAGCCTAGCCCAGCCTGGTCTAACTCATCCCAGCCTGGTCTAACTCATCCCAGCCTGGTCTAACTCAGCCCAGCCTGGTCTAACTCAGCCTAGCGCAGCCTGGTCTAACCCAGCCTAGCCCAGCCTGGTCTAACTCATCCCAGCCTGGTCTAACCCAGCCCAGCCTGGTCTGACTCAGCCTAGCCCAGCCTGGTCTAACTCAGCCCAGCCTGTTCTAACCCAGCCCAGCCCAACCTGGTCTAACCCAGCGTAGCCCAGCCCAGCCTGGTCTAACTCAGCCTAGCCCAGCCCAGCCCAGCCTGGTCTAACTCAGCCTAGCCCAGCCTGGTCTAACTCAGCCCAGCCTGTTCTAACCCAGCCCAGCCCAACCTGGTCTAACCCAGCGTAGCCCAGCTCAGCCTGGTCTAACTCAGCCTAGCCCAGCCCAGCCTGGTCTAACGCAGCCCAGCCTGGTCTAACTCAGCCCAGCCTGGTCTAACTCAGCTCAGCCCAGCCTGGTCTAACTCAGCCTAGCCCAGCCCAGCCTGTTCTAACCCAGACCAGACCAGCCTGGCCCCCAGTTTAAAGAGTCATATTGTGTGTGTGTGTGTGTGTGTGTGTGTGTGTGTGTGTGTGTGTGTGTGTGTGTGTGTGTGTGTGTGTGTGTGTGTGTGTGTGTGTGTGTGTGTGTGTGTGTGTGTGTGTGTGTGTTCTTCCTGTTATCAGCTCTTGACGATGTCTTGTCTTCCTGTCTTCCTCCGAGGTGCAAAGCTGTGATTGACACAAACGGCCAGCGAATCAGCTGCAGCCACTTTGTAGTGGAGGACGGTTACATTGGAGCAGCACAGAGGAAGGACACGCCCTCCATGTGAGACACACCCACGCACACCAACACACACACACATTCACACACGCATGCATACACACACACATTCACACACGCATGCATACACACACACACACACATGCACACATGCACACACACACACACACACCTGGCTACAGCCTCCATCAGTGAAAGGAGACCTTGACATTTAAACCACTGACCCCAATTATAGCATGACTGATCCTGTTAGAGACAGTGCAGAGTGACTGGCCTAGTACAGCACAGCTTAGTACAGTATAGTACAGTACAGCACAGCTTAATACAGTACAGCCCAGCTTAGTATAGTACAGTACAGCACAGCTTAGTACAGTATAGTACAGTACAGCACAGCTTAATACAGTACAGCACAGCTTAGTACAGTATAGTACAGTACAGCACAGCTTAATACAGTACAGCCCAGCTTAGTATAATACAGTACAGCACAGCTTAGTACAGTACAGTACAGCACAGAACAGCTTAGTACAGTATAGCACAGCCCAGCTTAGTACAGTACAGCACAGCTTAGTACAGTACAGCACCGCCCAGGTTAGTACAGTATAGTACAGCACAGCCCAGCTTAGTACAGTATAGTACAGTCCAGCCCAGCTTAGTACAGTACAGAACAGCACAGTTTAGTACAGCCAGTCTCTCTATCACCGGCCTGGCCAAACACACACACACACACACACACACACAGACATCTAAGTTGGTGCTGACGTTCTCTCTCTCTCTCCCTCTCCCTCTCTCCCTCCCCTCCCCTCCCTCTCTCTCTCTCCTCTCCCTCTCCCTCTCTCCCTCCCTCCCCTCCCTCCCTCCCTCTCTCTCTCTCTCTCCCTCTCTCATTCACCCTGTCTTCCCCCAGGTTCATCTCCAGAGCAGTTCTGATAACAGACCGCTCCATCCTGCCCTCCGACTCAGAACAGCAGGTACTGGCGATGCCCGGGTCGACCAAGACTCAGTAACAGATAACAGTGAGACCGCTCCTGGTTGGTTCGGGTCAAATTCTAGGCGCCAATAAAATGTAGGCTGCGTTGGTGTTTGATACCACGCCTCCAATGAGCCCCGTCCTCCGATTTCTACCTCCGCCAGCCTCCCCCCTGATACAGACCTCTCCCCATACAAGCTCCCCCCCCCCCCCCTCCCCGGACCGTCCTCCCACCTCTACTCCGTCTCAGACACATCCAGACCCCCCCCCCCCCCCCCCCCCCTAACAAGCCCACAGATCCATGTAAATGCTATTCTGACCCCTGTGGGTTCCTGCCGACCGCGCACTTTCCCTTCCCCGCTTGTTTAGCATTTTACATTCGGTTTCAACTCTCTTATTACATTTGTATGGATTCTTGGTTCCGGTCCAAGTTTCCTGTAAAGGAACCGGGTTCGGCATCAAAGCTGATTCGGAGCGTCAGTACAATAGTCCTGACAGGCCCCTGTCGTGAAAGAAGCGGCCCGACAGAACCGGTTGGGCTGTAATGCTGTTTGTTGTGACGGCTGGTCTGAGTTTCATACAGTAATGGGAGTGGCTGGAGAATGGGGGTTGACGTGCTAGCGTTAGCGTTAGTTAGGCTAATGGGGGTTGACGTGCTAGCGTTAGCGTTAGCTAGGCTAATGGGGGTTGACGTGCTAGCGTTAGCGTTAGCTAGGCTAATGTGAGTGGCAGCCTTCAGTATGGAGATGAAGAACAGGGAACAATGGGATTCAGCTCTGAATGGAACCTGATAAATCCAATATCATAATGTGTTTCTGCATAAAGAGAGCAGCCCCACAGAAACATCATCCCTTTAACTCATTTAATGCCGAGGGTGAATAAAGTCGTCCAAATGGTCGACATTCTAAAGCGCAAGGGTGACTTTAGTCACCAGAAATGCATAAATGATGATGCTTCATTTTGTAGCCAATCAAAGTGTTGCTAGGTAAACACCTCATAGAACACT
>NC_139656.1:34367180-34375978 GCF_951799395.1 Argentina silus | reverse complement strand
CGCCATCACACAGGAATCTGTAACCGAGCCACAGGAAGCTGTCACAGAGCCACAGGAAGCTGTCACAGAGCCACAGGAAGAGCAGAGCCCCCCCACTGAGGAGTAACCCCCCTTAACCCCCCCCCCCCCCCTCGGTTTCTGACTGCTGCAATCCAATTGGCCAGCGAATCACTCTCATCCCCTGCTAGCCGTACAGTGATTGGCTGTGCCATGTCTGACCCAGTCTTACCTGTAAGGTTATTGGCTGTGCCATCTCTGACCCACCTGACCTGTGGTCTCTGCAGTGACATCATACTGTGTATATATGATGTATGAATATGAATATCTAAGTAAGATGTGATATCTGCTGTACATATCTATGGCATATGAATGAAGTCACTCCTCTACATGTCTGCTTGTCTGCTCTGGTCTGAGGGGGTGAGGGGGGCGGGGCGGGGGACAGGGGGGGGGACAGGGGGGGGGGCAAGGCTGTTCCAGAGGTTGGTTTGGGGACCTGCTGGGGTGTCATGGGTTAATCCTCCCAGACACAGATTAAACCTGGATCTCCATTGAAGGTGTTTTGTGGGCTTAATCTGTGGCCTGGGAAAACCGCCCTTTAATATGTGTCTTTATGTGTCTGTCTGTGGCAGGCTGCCTCTCAGACCTGTTCCACTGGGATGAACCCTGTTTCTGATCAGGCGTTCTGGTGGACAGCCTTAGACACGGTTGCCTTTTTCTTTTCTGTCACTCATGGATGTGTGTGTGCTCAGCCTGACTGACTGGCTGGCTGACTGACTGACTGACTGACTGGCTGACTGACTGACTGACTGGCTGACTGACTGACTGGTTAGTTTTTCACTTATTTAACCTTCTTTTGTATTAAATGGTTGTCTGGATGTTAATGGCCTACTTGATAACAACACACACACACACACACACACACACACAGTGTCCTGTCCTGTCATCAGAACCCTGCCTGCCCTCCCATGTGTGTTTAATGTACTCTACTATTTAAACTGTTAGAATCAATCTCATTATCTTCTCTCTCCATCATTTTACGACGGTTGATGACATTAAAGTGCTTCTGGAAAACTAGGTTTCTTCTTTCATTTGATGCCATGGTAACAAGATTACTGTTAATGTTAATACTGTATAACTATACAGGACCATGTTAATACTATATAACTATAGCAGACAGGCCTGAACCATGTTAATACTGTATAACTATACAGGACCATGTTAATACTATATAACTGCAGACAGGCCTGAACCATGTTAATACTATATAACTGCAGACAGGCCTGAACCATGTTAATACTATATAACTGCAGACAGGCCTGAACCATGTTAATACTGTATAACTGCAGACAGGCCTGAACCATGTTAAGTCAGTGTGTTAATATAGAATAATAATTTATCAGTCGTTTAGCTGATGCTTTTATCCAAAGCAACTTACATTGCAGCGAGCATATATCTTTCAGTATGTGTGGTCCCAGCAGGAATCGAACCCCCAACCTAAGGGTTGTTAGCGCCGTGCTCTACCAGCTGAGCCACAGAGGACTATGTGTTAAATGTGTCCCTGTGACGGGGTCATGGACTGGAGAACAGAGAGGTGGACAGGTAGCAGTGTGGACCTGCAGGAGAGCTTGACGGAGCTCAACCCTCAGGCCTTGACGGAGCTCAACCCTCAGGCTCTGTCTCTACCACAGCGAGGAGGACATCTGATGCCCCTGGAACGGTCTGTGATCCAGCTGTTAGCGTAGCCTAGCGTAGCCTCACTTTAGCTTGGGCCTCCTGCTCTCCCAACAAACACCTCACCTCAGTGACTCACAAAGGGTCGCAACATTAGCATAGCATCACATTAGCATGGAGCTCCTGATCTCACAGCAAACACCTCACAGTTTACCTACAGAGAAGGAGGGGGGGGGGGGAGAGAGAGAGAGAGGAGAAGAGCAAAGGGTTTGATGAGAGAGAGGTGGAGAGAGAGGAGAGAGAGAGGAGAGGAGAGAGAGGTGGAGAGAGAGGAGAGGAGAGAGAGAGAGGAGAGGAGAGAGAGGAGAGAGAGAGAGGTGGAGAGAGAGGAGAGGAGAGAGAGGTGGAGAGAGAGGAGAGAGGTGGAGAGAGAGGAGAGAGAGGTGGAGAGAGAGGAGAGAGAGAGAGAGGTGGAGAGAGAGGTGGAGAGAGAGGTGGAGAGAGAGGAGAGAGAGAGGGAAGTGGCCTGTCAGAGCAGATGGCTCATTAGACCTCAGTGTCTCCTCACAGCGCTTTGTCTGGCTGTAATCTGAGCTCCTCTCTGCTGAGGATATTTACACATTCACACAGGAGGACTAGGTTCTATAGGACACATTCACACAGGAGGACTAGGATCTATAGGACACATTCACACAGGAGGACTAGGATCTATAGGACAGGAGGACTAGGTTCTATAGGACACATTCACACAGGAGGACTAGGTTCTATAGGACACATTCACACAGGAGGACTAGGTTCTATAGGACACATTCACACAGGAGGACTAGGTTCTATAGGACACATTCACCCAGGAGGACTAGGTTCTATAGGACACATTCACACAGGAGGACTAGGTTCTATAGGACACATTCACCCAGGAGGACTAGGTTCTATAGGACACATTCACACAGGAGGACTAGGTTCTATAGGACACATTCACACAGGAGGACTAGGCTCTATAGGACAGGAGGACTAGGCTCTATAGGACAGGAGGACTAGGCTCTATAGGACACATTCAGACAGGAGGACTAAGTTCTATAGGACAGGAGGACTAGGTTCTATAGGACACATTCAGACAGGAGGACTAAGTTCTATAGGACAGGAGGACTAGGTTCTATAGGACACATTCAGACAGGAGGACTAAGTTCTATAGGACAGGAGGACTAGGTTCTATAGGACATATTCAGACAGGACTAGGTTCTATAGGACACATTCAGACAGGACTAGGTTCTATAGGACATATTCAGACAGGACTAGGTTCTATAGGACACATTCAGACAGGACTAGGTTCTATAGGACATATTCAGACAGGACTAGGTTCTATAGGACACATTCAGACAGGACTAGGTTCTATAGGACACATTCAGACAGGACTAGGTTCTATAGGACATATTCAGACAGGACTAGGTTCTATAGGACAGGAGGACTAGGTTCTATAGGACATATTCAGACAGGACTAGGTTCTATAGGACACATTCAGACAGGACTAGGTTCTATAGGACATATTCAGACAGGACTAGGTTCTATAGGACACATTCAGACAGGACTAGGTTCTATAGGACAGGAGGACTAGGTTCTATAGGACAGGAGGACTAGGTTCTATAGGACAGGGACTAGGTTCTATAGGACAGGACTAGGTTCTATAGGACATATTCAGACAGGACTAGGTTCTATAGGACACATTCAGACAGGACTAGGTTCTATAGGATAGGAGGACTAGGTTCTATAGGACAGGAGGACTAGGTTCTATAGGACAGGAGGACTAGGTTCTATAGGACAGGGACTAGGTTCTATAGGACAGGACTAGGTTCTATAGGACAGGACTAGGTTCTATAGGACAGGAGGACTAGGTTCTATAGGACAGGGACTAGGTTCTATAGGACAGGACTAGGTTCTATAGGACAGGACTAGGTTCTATAGGACAGGAGGACTAGGTTCTATAGGACAGGGACTAGGTTCTATAGGACAGGGACTAGGTTCTATAGGACAGGACTAGGTTCTATAGGACAGGACTAGGTTCTATAGGACAGGAGGACTAGGTTCTATAGGACAGGGACTAGGTTCTATAGGACAGGACTAGGTTCTATAGGACAGGACTAGGTTCTATAGGACAGGATGACTAGGTTCTATAGGACAGGGACTAGGTTCTATAGGACAGGACTAGGTTCTATAGGACAGGACTAGGTTCTATAGGACTAGGTTCTATAGGACAGGACTAGGTTCTATAGGACAGGACTAGGTTCTAGGTTCTATAGGACAGGACTAGGTTCTATAGGACAGGACTAGGTTCTATAGGACACCTACAGCCTCACCTGTGACCCGTCTGTCCTCGCCCACCTTTAGAACAGGAAGTCCGGCCAAACACCGTCCTCATCTGTTTTCTGGCTGGATGTTCTCATTTTTAAATGTTCCTCATTTCCTGTAAGTTTTTCCTCATTTCCTGTCAGCGTGGAGTGTTTGTTGTTTCCTGGTTGTTTGTTTGTGGATTATCTCTGTGACCCCCCCGCCCCGGTCTCCCAGACCCCCCCCCCCCCCGCCCCGGTCTCTCAGACCCCCCCCCGCCCCGGTCTCCCAGACCCCCCCCCCCCGCCCCGGTCTCTCAGACCCCCCCCCCGCCCCGGTCTCCCAGACCGCCGGTCTCTCAGGTGGGGTTGGGAATCCATTTTCTGCATGGAGAGTCGTGACATTAAACTGTAAAAGGGTAGCAAGAGCCCAGAGCTACACACCTAACAGGGCAGGATTCACTCGCTCTGCAGGGGGGCAACACACACACACACACACACACACACACACACACACACACACACACACCACACACACACACACACACACACACACACACACACACACACACACACACATACACACACATACACAGTGGAGGTTGGGCTCTTCAGAGACCTGGCAGTAAGATGATCTACATATTCTACTTCAGGCTTCATTTTTCGGTGTTCTCCTGCACATCATGTCCTCTGCATTACCAGTACAGGCTGCAGGAGGCCCATCACGTGTTTGAGACCATCCCTCCTTCCATTCCATACATTACAATGAGCCCGTCCTCCGGCTTCTACCTCCAGCAGCCTCCCCTGACAGGCTGGTAGTGAGTGACTGAGTAGGCTGACCCATGTGTTAAACGTGTCCCTGTGACGGGGTCATGGACTGGAGAACAGAGAGGTGGACAGGTAGCAGTGTGGACCTGCAGGAGAGCTTGACGGAGCTCAACCCTCAGGCCTTGACGGAGCTCAACCCTCAGGCCTTGATGGAGCTCAACCCTCAGGAGCTCAACCCTCAGGCCTTGACGGAGCTCAACCCTCAGGCTCTGTCTCTACCACAGCTTGTTTTTTTTTTTTAAATTAAGGTTATTTTTTGGAGTGGGGCAGTCACACTCATATTTTTCTATTGGATAGAGATAGTAGAGAAAGACAGGAAAGTAAGAGGGAGAGGGTAGGTCAGTAGGGCATGGGCTGGATTCGAACCCATGCCGACATGGACATATGTGTACACTGTAGACTGCAGTACTGGACCACCCCAGGCCACAGTTAGGAGGACACCTGATGCCCCTGGAACGGTCTGTGATCCAGCTGTTAGCGTAGCCTAGCGTAGCCTCACTTTAGCTTGGGCCTCCTGCTCTCCCAACAAACACCTCACCTCAGTGACTCACAAAGGGTCGCAACATTAGCATAGCATCACATTAGCATGGAGCTCCTGATCTCACAGCAAACACCTCACAGTTTACCTACAGAGAAGGAGGGGGGGGGGGGGGGAGAGAGAGAGAGAGGAGGGGAGAGAGAGGAGAAGAGCAAAGGGTTTGATGACAGAGAGGTGGAGAGAGAGGTGGAGAGAGAGGTAGAGAGAGAGGAGAGGAGAGAGAGGTGGAGAGAGGAGAGAGAGAGGGAAGTGGAAAGAGGAGAGAGGTGGAGAGAGAGGAGAGGAGAGAGGAGAGAGAGAGGGAAGTGGCCTGTCAGAGCAGATGGCTCATTAGACCTCAGTGTCTCCTCACAGCTCTTTGTCTGGCTGTAATCTGAGCTCCTCTGGTCGTGAGGACAGCCTGTCCATCCTCCACGTGGAAACTACGTCTTCAAGAGGAAATCTCTGAATATGTATCTGCTCCCCTTACAATGGTCCACTCTTGAGGTTCACGAAAGTTCAGGAAAAAAACTGATCTCACGCGACGCAGATCATGTGACATGGTCAAGGGACAGGCTTTAAGGGCCGAGTGATGCTCAGACTCCACCACAGCTGAGCAGTTGTTCACACTGACATGTGAATGACGTTTCGGGCTTCCCACCGCCCCACCCACCGCCCCAACCTCCGCCCCACCCGCCGCACCACCCGCCGCCCCAACCTCCGCCCCACCCACCGCCCCACCCACCCACCCACCCACCCACCGCCCCACCCACCGCCCCAACCTCCGCCCCACCCGCCGCCCCAACCTCCGCCCCACCCGCCGCCCCAACAAATAATACAAATACGTTACCTACCTACGGGTGGGTTTGAATTTCATGGGCTCCCCGCTATGTGGATTATTTATAAATGATGTTGTTTAACTTCAAGCGGGGAGCTATATCAGAGTGGAGCCATCCATTTACACCAAACCTGATGTGTACCATTTTCTTTCAACTTTACATTTACATTCAGCGACGTAAGTGTCCTGACTGAATCTCATTTCTGGTCAAATGTGCATCAGTTTCTCTTCTGACTGGTTCTCCATTCCCTTTCCCACCCAGTCTGACCTGGCAGGACAGGATCTCCTGTGTAACAGAGTCCTGTGTCTTCACCCTCAGTCGTTTCCCACGTTGGAAGTTCACGCGCTGCGTTCCTGTTTTAACCTGTGGTGAAATCACCAAAGGGAACAGCCAGTCCTGCCCCTCTGTTTCACATGCACTCACCACCATCTAGTGGACGTTCACGGTACTGCGTTTGTCCATAGGGTGATGCTGAGGATGTTACCATGGTCACCAAGCCAGTAACCGCTGGACATCAGTGAATTACGACACACACGTGATTCCACGATGACGCGTGACTCCGGCTGTTTTATAGATAAGATGATGAAATAGAATCAAACTACAAACAAACGACGACCCACTGGTTGTTCACTGTGTCTCCACGCTGTTACACATAACGGAGCGAAACAACACACACACACACACACACACACACACACACGCACTCACACACACACACACACACACACACACACACACACACACACACACACACACACACACACACACACACACACACGCACACACACACACACACCCTCCACACATACACACACACACACACACGCACACACACACACACACACACACACACACACACACACACACACACACACCCTCCACACATACACACACACACACACACACACACCCTCCACACATACACACACACACACACACACACCTCCACACATACACACACACACACACCCTCCACACATACACACACACACACACACACACACACACACACACACACACACACACCCTCCACACATACACACACACACACACACACACACACACACGCACGCACGCACACACACACACACACACACTCTCCACACATACACACACACACACACAGACACACATGTGTGTGCTCTCACTCTCTCTCTCTCTCTCACACACACACACACACACACGCACACACACACACACACATACACACACACACACACACACACACATGCGTGCGAGCTCTCTTCAGCTCGCATGACTGGTCATAGTCTTGATTCCTTTCTCGTGCGTTTTTGGTCTGCGTGCCCCGGAGACGTCAGAGCGGCTGGCCGTCTGCAGAGGATGTACCCATGAGGAAGACGAGGAAGAGGAGGATGAGGAGGACGATATCGCTGCCTGAGCTGGTGAGGATGTCCCACTGAGGAAGACGAGGAAGAGGAGGATGAGGAGGACGATATCGCTGCCTGAGCTGGTGAGGATGTCCCACTGAGGAGAGGATGACCTCCAGAGAAGAGAAAGTGGTAGGAACATTTCTCTGTGTTTGGATTTGGGAGTCAGAAGTCTGACAGTGTTTTCTGAGCACTTATTTAGACTGAGGTGTTGTGGGGAGAGAGAGAGAACAGCTAGTCAGCCTTTCTGTCTGCACCTTTACCACAGCTGTGGTTCTCTTACATGGTCATGTAACGGTTAGTGGTCATGTAAAGGTTTGTGGTCATGTTAGGGTTAGTGGTCATGTTAGGGTTAGTGGTTATGTTGAGGTTAGTGGTCATGCAAAGGTTACTGGCCATGTTGAGGTTAGTGGTCATGTTAGCATTAGTGGTCATGTTAGGGTTAGGGGTCATGTTAGGGTTAGGGTTAGGGTTAGGGGTCATGTTTGGGTTAGGGTTAGGGTTAGTGGTCATGTTGAGGTTAGAGTTAGTGGAAAATCGGAATAAATTTTCATGGTTGTTGTAGAAATGCAGGTGACTTGTATGATATTGTATAATAGTAATAGTGATATTGTAATAAGTGATATTGTATAATAGTTCTACTAATTTCACAAGAGCATCAGCATTTATGTTATAAACTGTATTTTACGCACATCAGTTGTAACTGGTCGCTCCTTGAGAAGGTGTCGGCCATGATGGCTACTGAACATGTGATCTGTAGAACTGTAGAACTGTAGAACTGTAGATCTGTAGAACTGTAGAACTGTAGATCTGTAGATCTGTAGAACTGTAGAACTGTAGATCTGTAGATCTGTAGAACTGTAGAATTGTAGAACTGTAGAACTGTAGAACTGTTGTTGGGTGTCAGTGTGTGGATCTGTAGAACTCTTGTTGCGTGTCAGTGTGTGGATCTGTAGAACTCTTGTTGCGTGTCAGTGTGTGGATCTGTAGAACTCTTGTTGGGTGTCAGTGTGTGGATCTGTAGAACTCTTGTTGCGTGTCAGTGTGTGGATCTGTAGAACTCTTGTTGCGTGTCAGTGTGTGGGCTCGTGACAGGGTGAGGATGACCCAGAGGCCAGCTGGACTGGAACCCCACAAGCCTCCCAGTCTGACCAGAACCATCACGGCCCGCAGGAAGCCCCGGGAGGGCACCTTCAGCCTGCGGGTGGTCTTCCTGGACGACAGTGAGAAGGTG
>NC_139656.1:34342180-34362180 GCF_951799395.1 Argentina silus | reverse complement strand
TAGAGACACAGGGGGGTTAGAGACACAGGTGGGTTAGAGACACAGGGGGGTTAGAGACACAGGGGGGTTAGAGAGACAGGTGGGTTAGAGACACAGGGGGGTTAGAGAGACAGGTGGGTTAGAGACACAGGGGGGTTAGAGACACAGGGGGGTTAGAGAGACAGGTGGGTTAGAGACACAGGGGGGTTAGAGACACAGGGGGGTTAGAGACACAGGTGGGTTAGAGACACAGGGGGGTTAGAGACACAGGTGGGTTAGAGACACAGGGGGGTTAGAGACACAGGGGGGTTAGAGAGACACAGGGGTTAGAGACACAGGGGGGTTAGAGAGACAGGGGGGTTAGAGACACAGGGGGGTTAGAGACACAGGTATGTCTGTTAGGAGTGGCTGAGTGGGTAGGTGGGTGGGTGGGTAGATGGCTGGGTGGGTGGGTGGGTGGGTAGGTGGGTGGGTGGGTAGGTAGGTGTAGGGGGGGGGGTAGACTCTGGTCTGACCCTGTGTGTGTTCCAGGGTTAGGTAGATATTGGGGGGTGGGGGGGGGGGGTGGTAGACCTGGTCTGACTACCATGTGTGTGTGTGTGTGTGTGTGTGTGTGTGTGTGTGTGTGTGTGTGTGTGTGTGTGTGTGTGTGTGTGTGTGTGTTCCAGAGGCCAGACCCCAGCGGAGGCAGACTGCCAGCTGTTGGACGTGGCTCGTAAACTAGACATGTTCGGGATTCGCCCGCAGGCTGCCAGTGACGGGGAGGGCACCAAGATCAACCTGGCTGTCACACACTCTGGAGTACTGGTGTTCCAGGTACACACACACACACACACACACACACACACACACACACACACACACACACACACACACATACACACGCACACACTCTGGAGTACTGGTGTTCCAGGTACACACACACACACACACACACACACACACACACACACACACACACACACACACACACACACACACACACACACACATACACACGCACACACTCTGGAGTACTGGTGTTCCAGGTGCACACACACACACACACACACATGCACACACACTGGGGTACACCAGGTAAAACACACTGACTGACTGATTGACTACCTGACTGACTGATTGGCTGTCTAAATAACTAAATGTCTAAATGTCTAAATGTCTAAATGTCTAAATGACTAAATGTCTAAATGTCTAAATGACTAAATGTCTAAATGTCTAAATGACTGAATGTCTAAATGATTAAATGTCTAAATGACTAAATGTCTAAATGATTAAATGTCTAAATGACTAAATGTCTAAATGTCTAAATGATTAAATGTCTAAATGTCTAAATGATTAAATGACTAAATGTCTAAATGATTAAATGACTAAATGACTAATTGACTACCTGACTGAATGACTCCTCTGATGTTTGTCTCGTCTCCCAGGGCAACACAAAGATCAACACCTTCAGCTGGGCCTCCATCCGCAAGCTGAGCTTCAAGAGGAAACACTTCCTGATCAAACTCCATGCCAAAATAGTGGTGGGTGTTAGAGTGGTCTATGAGAAGTGTATGAGGGTGGTCTATGAGGAGTGTATGAGGGTGGTCTATGAGGAGTGTATGAGGGTGGTCTATGAGGAGTGTATGAGGAGTGTATGAGGAGTGTATGAGGGTGGTCTATGAGGGTGGTCTATGAGGAGTGTATGAGGGTGGTCTATGAGGAGTGTATGAGGGTGGTCTATGAGGAGTGTATGAGGGTGGTCTATGAGGAGTGTATGAGGGTGGTCTATGAGGAGTGTATGAGGAGTGTATGAGGAGTGTATGAGGAGTGTATGAGGGGTGTATGAGGAGTGTATGAGGAGTGTATGAGGAGTGTATGAGGGTGGTCTATGAGGAGTGTATGAGGGGTGTATGAGGAGTGTATGAGGGTGGTCTATGAGGAGTGTATGAGGAGTGTATGAGGGGTGTATGAGGAGTGTATGAGGGGTCTATGAGGAGTGTATGAGGAGTGTATGAGGAGTGTATGAGGGGTGTATGAGGAGTGTATGAGGAGTGTATGAGGAGTGTATGAGGGTGGTCTATGAGGAGTGTATGAGGGTGGTCTATGAGGAGTGTATGAGGGTGGTCTATGAGGAGTGTATGAGGAGTGTATGAGGAGTGTATGAGGGTGGTCTATGAGGGTGGTCTATGAGGAGTGTATGAGGGTGGTCTATGAGGAGTGTATGAGGGTGGTCTATGAGGAGTGTATGAGGGTGGTCTATGAGGAGTGTATGAGGGGTGTATGAGGGTGGTCTATGAGGAGTGTATGAGGGTGGTCTATGAGGAGTGTATGAGGGTGGTCTATGAGGAGTGTATGAGGGTGGTCTATGAGGAGTGTATGAGGAGTGTATGAGGAGTGTATGAGGAGTGTATGAGGGGTGTATGAGGAGTGTATGAGGAGTGTATGAGGAGTGTATGAGGGTGGTCTATGAGGAGTGTATGAGGGGTGTATGAGGAGTGTATGAGGGTGGTCTATGAGGAGTGTATGAGGAGTGTATGAGGGGTGTATGAGGAGTGTATGAGGGGTCTATGAGGAGTGTATGAGGAGTGTATGAGGAGTGTATGAGGGGTGTATGAGGAGTGTATGAGGAGTGTATGAGGAGTGTATGAGGGTGGTCTATGAGGAGTGTATGAGGGGTGTATGAGGAGTGTATGAGGGTGGTCTATGAGGAGTGTATGAGGAGTGTATGAGGGGTGTATGAGGAGTGTATGAGGGGTCTATGAGGAGTGTATGAGGAGTGTATGAGGAGTGTATGAGGAGTGTATGAGGAGTGTATGAGGAGTGTATGAGGGTGGTCTATGAGGAGTGTATGAGGAGTGTATGAGGAGTGTATGAGGAGTGTATGAGGAGTGTATGAGGAGTGTATGAGGAGTCTATGAGGAGTGTATGAGGAGTGTATGAGGGTGGTCTATGAGGAGTGTATGAGGGTGGTCTATGAGGAGTGTATGAGGAGTGTATGAGGGTGGTCTATGAGGAGTGTATGAGGGTGGTCTATGAGGAGTGTATGAGGGGTCTATGAGGAGTGTATGAGGAGTGCATGAGGAGTGTATGAGGGTGGTCTATGAGGAGTGTATGAGGAGTGTATGAGGAGTGTATGAGGGTGGTCTATGAGGAGTGTATGAGGAGTGTATGAGGAGTGTATGAGGGTGGTCTATGAGGAGTGTATGAGGAGTGTATGAGGAGTGTATGAGGGGTGTATGAGGAGTGTATGAGGAGTGTATGAGGGGTGTATGAGGAGTGTATGAGGAGTGTATGAGGGGTGTATGAGGAGTGTATGAGGGTGGTCTATGAGGAGTGTATGAGGAGTGTATGAGGGGTGTATGAGGGTGGTCTATGAGGAGTGTATGAGGGGTCTATGAGGAGTGTATGAGGGTGGTCTATGAGGAGTGTATGAGGAGTGTATGAGGAGTGTATGAGGAGTGTATGAGGAGTGTATGAGGAGTGTATGAGGGTGGTCTATGAGGAGTGTATGAGGGGTGTATGAGGGTGGTCTATGAGGAGTGTATGAGGGGTCTATGAGGAGTGTATGAGGAGTGTATGAGGAGTGTATGAGGAGTGTATGAGGAGTGTATGAGGGGTGTATGAGGGTGGTCTATGAGGAGTGTATGAGGAGTGTATGAGGAGTGTATGAGGGTGGTCTATGAGGAGTGTATGAGGAGTGTATGAGGAGTGTATGAGGAGTGTATGAGGAGTGTATGAGGAGTGTATGAGGGTGGTCTATGAGGAGTGTATGAGGGGTGTATGAGGAGTGTATGAGGGGTGTATGAGGAGTGTATGAGGAGTGTATGAGGAGTGTATGAGGGTGGTCTATGAGGAGTGTATGAGGGGTCTATGAGGAGTGTATGAGGGTGGTCTATGAGGAGTGTATGAGGAGTGTATGAGGAGTGTATGAGGAGTGTATGAGGGGTGTATGAGGAGTGTATGAGGGGTGTATGAGGAGTGTATGAGGGGTGTATGAGGAGTGTATGAGGAGTGTATGAGGGTGGTCTATGAGGAGTGTATGAGGGGTCTATGAGGAGTGTATGAGGAGTGTATGAGGAGTGTATGAGGAGTGTATGAGGAGTGTATGAGGGTGGTCTATGAGGAGTGTATGAGGAGTGTATGAGGAGTGTATGAGGAGTGTATGAGGAGTGTATGAGGGGTGTATGAGGAGTGTATGAGGAGTGTATGAGGAGTGTATGAGGGTGGTCTATGAGGAGTGTATGAGGAGTGTATGAGGAGTGTATGAGGGTGGTCTATGAGGAGTGTATGAGGAGTGTATGAGGAGTGTATGAGGAGTGTATGAGGGGTGTATGAGGGGTGTATGAGGGGTGTATGAGGGGTGTATGAGGGGTGTATGAGGGTGGTCTATGAGGAGTGTATGAGGGGTGTATGAGGGGTGTATGAGGAGTGTATGAGGGTGGTCTATGAGGAGTGTATGAGGAGTGTATGAGGAGTGTATGAGGGGTGTATGAGGAGTGTATGAGGGGTGTATGAGGAGTGTATGAGGAGTGTATGAGGGGTGTATGAGGGTGGTCTATGAGGAGTGTATGAGGGTGGTCTATGAGGAGTGTATGAGGAGTGTATGAGGAGTGTATGAGGAGTGTATGAGGAGTGTATGAGGAGTGTATGAGGGGTGTATGAGGAGTGTATGAGGGTGGTCTATGAGGGGTGTATGAGGGTGGTCTATGAGGAGTGTATGAGGGTGGTCTATGAGGAGTGTATGAGGGGTGTATGAGGAGTGTATGAGGAGTGTATGAGGGGTGTATGAGGAGTGTATGAGGGTGGTCTATGAGGAGTGTATGAGGGTGGTCTATGAGGAGTGTATGAGGAGTGTATGAGGGGTGTATGAGGAGTGTATGAGGGTGGTCTATGAGGAGTGTATGAGGGTGGTCTATGAGGAGTGTATGAGGGGTGTATGAGGGTGGTCTATGAGGAGTGTATGAGGAGTGTATGAGGGGTGTATGAGGGTGGTCTATGAGGAGTGTATGAGGAGTGTATGAGGGGTGTATGAGGGTGGTCTATGAGGAGTGTATGAGGAGTGTATGAGGGTGGTCTATGAGGAGTGTATGAGGAGTGTATGAGGGGTGTATGAGGGTGGTCTATGAGGAGTGTATGAGGAGTGTATGAGGGGTGTATGAGGGTGGTCTATGAGGAGTGTATGAGGGTGTGTGTGTGCGCGTGTTTACGTGTGTGTATGTGTGTGTGTGTGTGTGTGTGCGCGTGTGTGTGTTTACGTGTGTGTGTGTGTGTGTGTGTTTACGTGTTTATGTGTATGTGTGTGTATGTGTGTGTGTTTACGTTTGTGTGTGTGTTTACGTGTTTATGTGTATGTGTGTGTGTGTGTGTCTGTGTGTGTGTGGGCAGCCGTCTCGTAAGGACACGGTGGAGCTGACCATGGCAAGCCGTGATGTGTGTAAGGCGTTCTGGAAGTCGTGCGTGGAGTACCACGCCTTCTTCCGCCTGACAGAGGAGCCCAAAGCCCGCCACAGGACCCTCCTCTCCAGCCGAGGGTCCTGCTTCACATACAGGTGAGACCACAGGTGGAGGGGGAGGGGGGGGGTCACTTTATTAGGAACACTATACTAATACTGGATAGGACCTCCCTTTATTAGAACACTATACTAATACTGGGTAATACTCCCTTTATTAGGAACACTATACTAATACTGGATAGGACCTCCCTTTATTAGAACACTATACTAATACTGGGTAATACTCCCTTTATTAGGAAAACTATACTAATACTGGGTAGGGCCTCCCTTTATTAGAACACTATACTAATACTGGGTAATACTCCCTTTATTAGGAAAACTATACTAATACTGGGTAGGGCCTCCCTTTGCTCTCAAAACAGCCTCAGTTCTTCGTGGCATTGATTCCACAAGATGTTGGAAACATTCCTTTGAGATTCTGGTCCATGACGACATGATTGCATCACACAATTCCTGCAGATTTTTCAGGTGCACTTTCAAGCTGTGAATCTCCCGTTCTACTTTTGCTTTGTGACATGGTGCATTACCATGCTGGAAGTAGCCATTAGAAGGTGGGTAAATTGTGGCCATGAAGGGATGCACATGGTCAGCAACAACACTTAAATAGGCTGTGGCATTCAAGCGATGATTGATTGGTATTAACGGGCCCAAAGTGTGCCAAGAAAACATTCCCCACCCCATTCCACCACCTCCACCATGAGAAGGTGTACAGGTGTTCCATCACCTCCACCATGAGAAGGTGTACAGGTGTTCCACCACCTCCACCATGAGAAGGTGTACAGGTGTTCCATCACCTCCACCATGAGAAGGTGTACAGGTGTTCCTAATAACGTGCTCAGTGAGTGTATATCATAGATATATACAGTATATTACATAAAGCCTTTACCATGGTTAATCTGCCCCCTAGTGGCCGGACCCAGAAACAGCTGCTAGCCTGTGTCAGGAGAGGAGAGAGGAGAAATCTGCCCTTTGAGAGGTGAGGAGGACACCTGTGTGTGTGTGTGTGTGTGTGTGTGTGTGTGTGTGTGTGTGTGTGTGTATGTGTGTGTGTGTGTGGTGCGTGTGTGTGTGTGTGTGTGTGTGTGTGTGTGTGTGTGTGTGTGTGTGTGTGTGTGTGTGTGTGTGTGTGTGTGTGTGTGTAAGGTCTTGAGCCCATGTCTGTGTGTGTGTTGTTGTTCCAGGAAGTACTACAAGGCTCATGACAACAGACAGTGCCGGTCGTCACCTGACCTCCTGACAGACGTCTCCAAACAGGTGAGTCACCTCCTCTCTGACCTTTCACCTTTCACCTCCTCTCTCTGACTCACCTCTGACCTTTGACCTCCTCTCTCTGACTCACCTCTGACCTGTCACTTTTCACCTCCTCTCTCTGACCTGTCACCTTTCACCTCCTCTCTCTGACCTGTCACCTTTCACCTCCTCTCTCTGACCTGTCACCTTTCACCTCCTCTCTCTGACTCACCTCTGACCTGTCACCTTTCACCTCCTCTCTCTGACCTGTCACCTTTCACCTCCTCTCTCTGACCTGTCACCTTTCACCTCCTCTCTCTGACCTTTCACCTTTCACCTCCTCTCTCTGACTCACCTCTGACCTTTGACCTCCTCTCTCTGACTCACCTCTGACCTGTCACTTTTCACCTCCTCTCTCTGACCTGTCACCTTTCACCTCCTCTCTCTGACCTGTCACCTTTCACCTCCTCTCTCTGACTCACCTCTGACCTGTCACCTTTCACCTCCTCTTTCTGACCTGTCACCTTTCACCTCCTCTCTCTGACCTGTCACCTTTCACCTCCTCTCTCTGACCTGTCAACTTTCACCTCCTCTCTCTGACTCACCTCTAACTGACCGATCACATTCTAGATCATTCTACAGCCCACTAACTCAGGGGCCATTCTCACAGGGCTGGCTTGGTTTTGTTTCAATGTCATTCTTACTGCGTGTGTGTGTTTACATGTGCGTGCGTGCGTGCGTGCGTGTGTGTGTGTGTGCTGTGCGTGTGTGTGTGTGTGTGTGTGTTTTTGCATGTGTTTGCATGTGTTTGTGTGTGTGTGTGTGTGTGTGTTGTGTTCCAGGTGTATGAGCAGTCCTGTGGTTTTCCCCACGCTGGGTGTGTCCAGGGAGGGAAGCGTAGCCAATCAGCTGTGGAGGTTCTGTTCGGTACGGAGTTGAGCCGCTCCCCTGATCCCGCCCACACCGCCCAGCCCTCCTCCTTCGACCAATCACGCTCCTCGTCCTTCTCTGGGCCCCAGGCAGGCTCCTCCCCCTGCCCAGGGCTGGGGGCGAGGTCTGCAGCGATGCAGAGAGACGCCTACTCCCTCGCAGCCAATCGGGCCTGCAGCCGCCGTCGGGGGGAGGGGCTTCAGAGGGGCCGGCTGCTAGGCAACACACAGCAGCTGGTCCTGCTCTACCCCCTCCCTCACCCCCTTCCTCACCCCTACCCTCACCCTCACTCCCTCCCATACCCCTACCCCTGTCTGGAGCTGCACCCCGTCCTGGCCCCCCTCCCCCTCCCCCTCTCCCCCCAGACCCACTCCTCCAGCAGCGCCTCCTCCTTCTCTCTCGAACGCGGCCCGTTCTCTCCCTCCCCCCTCCCCCTGTCTCGCTACGCCCCCCACCACCCCCACCACCCCCACCCCGCTCCGCACTCCCACGCCGCACTACTGGACGATTTCATTCGCTCCTCCAGCTTCTCTAGCCCCTCCTCCCTCTCCACGCTGCGGCGACATCAGCAGCAGCGACATCATCAGCAGCGACATCATCGCTCCTACAGCCCCGCCCCCCTGAGCCTGACCCCGGGGCTTTACGCCGTGGGGGGGTGGGGGGGCGTGGGCCGCTGGGAGTACGGCAGCAGGGACGAGACCACCGGACACTTCAGCGACGACTCCAGCTACCAATCAGGACTGCCCAAGCGCTCCTGGAGCCAATCGGACGTTGATGCCCGCCCTGGCTCCGCCTCCTCCTCCTCCGTGGGTGGACCCCCAGCTGCAGAGTTCCGCCCCCTGGGCCACTACCCCCAGCTGTCCCGAAGACACTCCCCCTCGCCTGTCCGGCCCACACACCTGCCCCTCAACCTGTCCCCCGCCCCTGAGAGAGCTACCTCCGCTGGGCCTGGGTCTGGGCCTGGGTCTGGGGGTATGTCTGGGTCCGGGGGTGGGGGTGGACCTTGGTCGGGGGGTGGGGGTGGGGCAGGCAGCAGGTCTGGCAGCCTGAGTGACTCTGACTCTGAGATGATTTACCCCTACTACCTCCCAGGGGTGGGCCTGGGGGCGGTGGGACTGGGGACTGTGGGCCTGGGGAAGCTGGTGCGCCAGGGGCCTCTGGCCAGGATGAGGATGTCGTCTGGGAGTCTGCAGCTGGACGAGGAGGAGGAGGACTCCTTCAACCTCAGCGACCCTGAGGGAAACACTGCAGCTACACAGCAACAGCCCTGAGCCAATCAGAGAGGCAGGACTCTCACTGGGACAGCCCTGAACCAATCAGAGAGGCAGGACTCTCACTGGGACAGCTCTGAGCCAATCAGGGCAGCAGGACTCTTAATGGAACAGCCTGTAGTGACATCCCTGGCCAATCAGAGCACAAATAACGTTAGCTCTTTGGACTGCAGTCAATCAGCACGGTTGCTAACTCCACAGATGTTGACTGAACAAGAGTTATTCGGCATAAGAAGTTACCAATTAGTTACCAATCATTTATTCCACCAGACAGTTCATATGGCTAGCTTGTGTCCTTGAGTTTCAGAGTCAGACGCTCTCGCTAACTTTTGTCACAAGCAGCTCCGACCCACCGCATCAGCAGGACTGAAGCAGGCAGCCCTGTTCACTCTGGTGAAGACAGCGGAATTTACTACTTTGGTAAAGTTCGTCTTGGGGAGAGCTGGAATAAACCGTTGCTACGGTGGTTGGCATGTTTAAAGAATACTTTTCACAGTGAATTTTTGTATCTTTTTGTAAATAAAATGAAAAGGAAATGAAATAATCAAACTGATGAAACTGTAATAAATGTTGCTCTATTTATCAATGGAGATCATTTCAGGTCATTATTGAGATACATATTGTTGCGTAATCAGCAATAACATCTTTTTGCCCTTGTTTACTTATGAAAACTGTCCTATAAAGGAATTCTGTACAAAAAAAATAAAATAATAATTATCGAAAGACATATCGGTCATCTGTAAATGTTGCCTCCCATAAATCGGTATCGGACCCAAAAATCCAGGATCTGTTGGGCTTTACTCAGCTTTACTCAGCTTTACTCAGCTTTACTCAGCTGTACTCAGCTTCACTCAGCTTCACTCAGCTGTACTCAGCTTCACTCAGCTTCACTCAGCTTCACTCAGCTGTACTCAGCTTCACTCAGCTGTACTCAGCTTTACTCAGCTTCACTCAGCTGTACTCAGCTTTACTCAGCTTCACTCAGCTGTACTCAGCTTTACTCAGCTGTACTCAGCTTCACTCAGCTGTACTCAGCATGCACGACCAAGAGGCACGACCAAGAGGGACGACCAAGAGGCACGACCAAGAGGGACGACCAAGAGGGACGACCAAGAGGGAGTTCACACACACTTATTAACACCTTCCTCTCATCCATTCATGTGGGGGAGGGAACCAGTTATTTACACCTTCCTCTCATCCATTCATGTGGGGGAGGGAACCAGTTATTTACACCTTCCTCTCATCCATTCATGTGGGGGAGGGAACCAGTTATTTACACCTTCCTCTCATCCATTCATGTGGGGGAGGGAACCAGTTATTTACACCTTCCTCTCATCCATTCATGTGGGGGAGTGAACCAGTTATTTACACCTTCCTCTCATCCATTCATGTGGGGGAGTGAACCAGTTATTTACACCTTCCTCTCATCCATTCATGTGGGGGAGGGAACCAGTTATTTACACCTTCCTCTCATCCATTCATGTGGGGGAGGGAACCAGTTATTTACACCTTCCTCTCATCCATTCATGTGGGGGAGTGAACCAGTTATTTACACCTTCCTCTCATCCATTCATGTGGGGGAGTGAACCAGTTATTTACACCTTCCTCTCATCCATTCATGTGGGGGAGTGAACCAGTTATTTACACCTTCCTCTCATCCATTCATGTGGGGGAGTGAACCAGTTATTTACACCTTCCTCTCATCCATTCATGTGGGGGAGTGAACCAGTTATTTACACCTTCCTCTCATCCATTCATGTGGGGGAGTGAACCAGTTATTTACACCTTCCTCTCATCCATTCATGTGGGGGAGTGAACCAGTTATTTACACCTTCCTCTCATCCATTCATGTGGGGGAGTGAACCAGTTATTTACACCTTCCTCTCATCCATTCATGTGGGGGAGTGAACCAGTTATTTACACCTTCCTCTCATCCATTCATGTGGGGGAGTGAACCAGTTATTTACACCTTCCTCTCATCCATTCATGTGGGGGAGTGAACCAGTTATTTACACCTTCCTCTCATCCATTCATGTGGGGGAGTGAACCAGTTATTTACACCTTCCTCTCATCCATTCATGTGGGGGAGTGAACCAGTTATTTACACCTTCCTCTCATCCATTCATGTGGGGGAGTGAACCAGTTATTTACACCTTCCTCTCATCCATTCATGTGGGGGAGTGAACCAGTTATTTACACCTTCCTCTCATCCATTCATGTGGGGGAGTGAACCAGTTATTTACACCTTCCTCTCATCCATTCATGTGGGGGAGTGAACCAGTTATTTACACCTTCCTCTCATCCATTCATGTGGGGGAGTGAACCAGTTATTTACACCTTCCTCTCATCCATTCATGTGGGGGAGTGAACCAGTTATTTACACCTTCCTCTCATCCATTCATGTGGGGGAGTGAACCAGTTATTTACACCTTCCTCTCATCCATTCATGTGGGGGAGTGAACCAGTTATTTACACCTTCCTCTCATCCATTCATGTGGGGGAGTGAACCAGTTATTTACACCTTCCTCTCATCCATTCATGTGGGGGAGTGAACCAGTTATTTACACCTTCCTCTCATCCATTCATGTGGGGGAGTGAACCAGTTATTTACACCTTCCTCTCATCCATTCATGTGGGGGAGTGAACCAGTTATTTACACCTTCCTCTCATCCATTCATGTGGGGGAGTGAACCAGTTATTTACACCTTCCTCTCATCCATTCATGTGGGGGAGTGAACCAGTTATTTACACCTTCCTCTCATCCATTCATGTGGGGGAGTGAACCAGTTATTTACACCTTCCTCTCATCCATTCATGTGGGGGAGTGAACCAGTTATTTACACCTTCCTCTCATCCATTCATGTGGGGGAGTGAACCAGTTATTTACACCTTCCTCTCATCCATTCATGTGGGGGAGTGAACCAGTTATTTACACCTTCCTCTCATCCATTCATGTGGGGGAGTGAACCAGTTATTTACACCTTCCTCTCATCCATTCATGTGGGGGAGTGAACCAGTTATTTACACCTTCCTCTCATCCATTCATGTGGGGGAGTGAACCAGTTATTTACACCTTCCTCTCATCCATTCATGTGGGGGAGTGAACCAGTTATTTACACCTTCCTCTCATCCATTCATGTGGGGGAGTGAACCAGTTATTTACACCTTCCTCTCATCCATTCATGTGGGGGAGTGAACCAGTTATTTACACCTTCCTCTCATCCATTCATGTGGGGGAGTGAACCAGTTATTTACACCTTCCTCTCATCCATTCATGTGGGGGAGTGAACCAGTTATTTACACCTTCCTCTCATCCATTCATGTGGGGGAGTGAACCAGTTATTTACACCTTCCTCTCATCCATTCATGTGGGGGAGTGAACCAGTTATTTACACCTTCCTCTCATCCATTCATGTGGGGGAGTGAACCAGTTATTTACACCTTCCTCTCATCCATTCATGTGGGGGAGTGAACCAGTTATTTACACCTTCCTCTCATCCATTCATGTGGGGGAGTGAACCAGTTATTTACACCTTCCTCTCATCCATTCATGTGGGGGAGTGAACCAGTTATTTACACCTTCCTCTCATCCATTCATGTGGGGGAGTGAACCAGTTATTTACACCTTCCTCTCATCCATTCATGTGGGGGAGTGAACCAGTTATTTACACCTTCCTCTCATCCATTCATGTGGGGGAGTGAACCAGTTATTTACACCTTCCTCTCATCCATTCATGTGGGGGAGTGAACCAGTTATTTACACCTTCCTCTCATCCATTCATGTGGGGGAGTGAACCAGTTATTTACACCTTCCTCTCATCCATTCATGTGGGGGAGTGAACCAGTTATTTACACCTTCCTCTCATCCATTCATGTGGGGGAGTGAACCAGTTATTTACACCTTCCTCTCATCCATTCATGTGGGGGAGTGAACCAGTTATTTACACCTTCCTCTCATCCATTCATGTGGGGGAGTGAACCAGTTATTTACACCTTCCTCTCATCCATTCATGTGGGGGAGTGAACCAGTTATTTACACCTTCCTCTCATCCATTCATGTGGGGGAGTGAACCAGTTATTTACACCTTCCTCTCATCCATTCATGTGGGGGAGTGAACCAGTTATTTACACCTTCCTCTCATCCATTCATGTGGGGGAGTGAACCAGTTATTTACACCTTCCTCTCATCCATTCATGTGGGGGAGTGAACCAGTTATTTACACCTTCCTCTCATCCATTCATGTGGGGGAGTGAACCAGTTATTTACACCTTCCTCTCATCCATTCATGTGGGGGAGTGAACCAGTTATTTACACCTTCCTCTCATCCATTCATGTGGGGGAGTGAACCAGTTATTTACACCTTCCTCTCATCCATTCATGTGGGGGAGTGAACCAGTTATTTACACCTTCCTCTCATCCATTCATGTGGGGGAGTGAACCAGTTATTTACACCTTCCTCTCATCCATTCATGTGGGGGAGTGAACCAGTTATTTACACCTTCCTCTCATCCATTCATGTGGGGGAGTGAACCAGTTATTTACACCTTCCTCTCATCCATTCATGTGGGGGAGTGAACCAGTTATTTACACCTTCCTCTCATCCATTCATGTGGGGGAGTGAACCAGTTATTTACACCTTCCTCTCATCCATTCATGTGGGGGAGTGAACCAGTTATTTACACCTTCCTCTCATCCATTCATGTGGGGGAGTGAACCAGTTATTTACACCTTCCTCTCATCCATTCATGTGGGGGAGTGAACCAGTTATTTACACCTTCCTCTCATCCATTCATGTGGGGGAGTGAACCAGTTATTTACACCTTCCTCTCATCCATTCATGTGGGGGAGTGAACCAGTTATTTACACCTTCCTCTCATCCATTCATGTGGGGGAGTGAACCAGTTATTTACACCTTCCTCTCATCCATTCATGTGGGGGAGTGAACCAGTTATTTACACCTTCCTCTCATCCATTCATGTGGGGGAGTGAACCAGTTATTTACACCTTCCTCTCATCCATTCATGTGGGGGAGTGAACCAGTTATTTACACCTTCCTCTCATCCATTCATGTGGGGGAGTGAACCAGTTATTTACACCTTCCTCTCATCCATTCATGTGGGGGAGTGAACCAGTTATTTACACCTTCCTCTCATCCATTCATGTGGGGGAGTGAACCAGTTATTTACACCTTCCTCTCATCCATTCATGTGGGGGAGTGAACCAGTTATTTACACCTTCCTCTCATCCATTCATGTGGGGGAGTGAACCAGTTATTTACACCTTCCTCTCATCCATTCATGTGGGGGAGTGAACCAGTTATTTACACCTTCCTCTCATCCATTCATGTGGGGGAGTGAACCAGTTATTTACACCTTCCTCTCATCCATTCATGTGGGGGAGTGAACCAGTTATTTACACCTTCCTCTCATCCATTCATGTGGGGGAGTGAACCAGTTATTTACACCTTCCTCTCATCCATTCATGTGGGGGAGTGAACCAGTTATTTACACCTTCCTCTCATCCATTCATGTGGGGGAGTGAACCAGTTATTTACACCTTCCTCTCATCCATTCATGTGGGGGAGTGAACCAGTTATTTACACCTTCCTCTCATCCATTCATGTGGGGGAGTGAACCAGTTATTTACACCTTCCTCTCATCCATTCATGTGGGGGAGTGAACCAGTTATTTACACCTTCCTCTCATCCATTCATGTGGGGGAGTGAACCAGTTATTTACACCTTCCTCTCATCCATTCATGTGGGGGAGTGAACCAGTTATTTACACCTTCCTCTCATCCATTCATGTGGGGGAGTGAACCAGTTATTTACACCTTCCTCTCATCCATTCATGTGGGGGAGTGAACCAGTTATTTACACCTTCCTCTCATCCATTCATGTGGGGGAGTGAACCAGTTATTTACACCTTCCTCTCATCCATTCATGTGGGGGAGTGAACCAGTTATTTACACCTTCCTCTCATCCATTCATGTGGGGGAGTGAACCAGTTATTTACACCTTCCTCTCATCCATTCATGTGGGGGAGTGAACCAGTTATTTACACCTTCCTCTCATCCATTCATGTGGGGGAGTGAACCAGTTATTTACACCTTCCTCTCATCCATTCATGTGGGGGAGTGAACCAGTTATTTACACCTTCCTCTCATCCATTCATGTGGGGGAGTGAACCAGTTATTTACACCTTCCTCTCATCCATTCATGTGGGGGAGTGAACCAGTTATTTACACCTTCCTCTCATCCATTCATGTGGGGGAGTGAACCAGTTATTTACACCTTCCTCTCATCCATTCATGTGGGGGAGGGAACCAGTTATTTACACCTTCCTCTCATCCATTCATGTGGGGGAGTGAACCAGTTATTTACACCTTCCTCTCATCCATTCATGTGGGGGAGTGAACCAGTTATTTACACCTTCCTCTCATCCATTCATGTGGGGGAGGGAACCAGTTATTTACACCTTCCTCTCATCCATTCATGTGGGGGAGTGAACCAGTTATTTACACCTTCCTCTCATCCATTCATGTGGGGGAGTGAACCAGTTATTTACACCTTCCTCTCATCCATTCATGTGGGGGAGTGAACCAGTTATTTACACCTTCCTCTCATCCATTCATGTGGGGGAGGGAACCAGTTATTTACACCTTCCTCTCATCCATTCATGTGGGGGAGTGAACCAGTTATTTACACCTTCCTCTCATCCATTCATGTGGGGGAGTGAACCAGTTATTTACACCTTCCTCTCATCCATTCATGTGGGGGAGTGAACCAGTTATTTACACCTTCCTCTCATCCATTCATGTGGGGGAGTGAACCAGTTATTTACACCTTCCTCTCATCCATTCATGTGGGGGAGTGAACCAGTTATTTACACCTTCCTCTCATCCATTCATGTGGGGGAGTGAACCAGTTATTTACACCTTCCTCTCATCCATTCATGTGGGGGAGTGAACCAGTTATTTACACCTTCCTCTCATCCATTCATGTGGGGGAGTGAACCAGTTATTTACACCTTCCTCTCATCCATTCATGTGGGGGAGTGAACCAGTTATTTACACCTTCCTCTCATCCATTCATGTGGGGGAGTGAACCAGTTATTTACACCTTCCTCTCATCCATTCATGTGGGGGAGTGAACCAGTTATTTACACCTTCCTCTCATCCATTCATGTGGGGGAGTGAACCAGTTATTTACACCTTCCTCTCATCCATTCATGTGGGGGAGTGAACCAGTTATTTACACCTTCCTCTCATCCATTCATGTGGGGGAGGGAACCAGTTATTTACACCTTCCTCTCATCCATTCATGTGGGGGAGTGAACCAGTTATTTACACCTTCCTCTCATCCATTCATGTGGGGGAGTGAACCAGTTATTTACACCTTCCTCTCATCCATTCATGTGGGGGAGGGAACCAGTTATTTACACCTTCCTCTCATCCATTCATGTGGGGGAGTGAACCAGTTATTTACACCTTCCTCTCATCCATTCATGTGGGGGAGTGAACCAGTTATTTACACCTTCCTCTCATCCATTCATGTGGGGGAGTGAACCAGTTATTTACACCTTCCTCTCATCCATTCATGTGGGGGAGGGAACCAGTTATTTACACCTTCCTCTCATCCATTCATGTGGGGGAGTGAACCAGTTATTTACACCTTCCTCTCATCCATTCATGTGGGGGAGGGAACCAGTTATTTACACCTTCCTCTCATCCATTCATGTGGGGGAGTGAACCAGTTATTTACACCTTCCTCTCATCCATTCATGTGGGGGAGTGAACCAGTTATTTACACCTTCCTCTCATCCATTCATGTGGGGGAGGGAACCAGTTATTTACACCTTCCTCTCATCCATTCATGTGGGGGAGTGAACCAGTTATTTACACCTTCCTCTCATCCATTCATGTGGGGGAGTGAACCAGTTATTTACACCTTCCTCTCATCCATTCATGTGGGGGAGTGAACCAGTTATTTACACCTTCCTCTCATCCATTCATGTGGGGGAGTGAACCAGTTATTTACACCTTCCTCTCATCCATTCATGTGGGGGAGTGAACCAGTTATTTACACCTTCCTCTCATCCATTCATGTGGGGGAGGGAACCAGTTATTTACACCTTCCTCTCATCCATTCATGTGGGGGAGTGAACCAGTTATTTACACCTTCCTCTCATCCATTCATGTGGGGGAGTGAACCAGTTATTTACACCTTCCTCTCATCCATTCATGTGGGGGAGTGAACCAGTTATTTACACCTTCCTCTCATCCATTCATGTGGGGGAGTGAACCAGTTATTTACACCTTCCTCTCATCCATTCATGTGGGGGAGTGAACCAGTTATTTACACCTTCCTCTCATCCATTCATGTGGGGGAGGGAACCAGTTCACTCTTTAGGGAGCTGAGCACCAGTCGGACTAATAAAGAGAGATGTCTTACCTAGTCTGAACAACCTATTGTCCACTGTTTCTAATTCACTGGTCTCTACTCTCTGAAATGCTGTAAGGACTGTAAATATGTATGGTCATATTTATTTATATTAATTCTCCTACATGGACGGTGGGAAGAACCATATGGACTGTTTTTCTGTGAACAACTTGGCTTGTCAGAGCTAAAGAGAAGTGGCCTCAGAAACGAGAAGAGACGTCCACTATTGGTGAGGATACATGTCAAAGACTGAGTCATGTGATCAAACATGGTCCATGGAGTACAGACAAACTGACACGGACACACCAAGGAGTTCATAATTTAAATATTTTATTTTTCAAGACCAAACCAAAATGAATTTTTGTAACGATTGAAGCAACGACTATCCAATATATACATTTGACAGTTTCCTGTAAAGCAAAGTCAACATGGTTTCCTTTATAAAGGTCAGATACAGAAATATAAAAAATCTGGTTTTCCATTCTGCATGTCTCACTCATAAGGAAATACAAAAATATGTGATGATCAAAACGCCTTATTGCTTTCAAAAACTTGAAACACTCTGGCAAAAATGTATTATTACCATTTAATGCATTCAAAGATACACATGACCACAATTAAATAGAGAATATTCATCGTCACTACAATTGTAGAGTTTAGGCACCGTCGGATGTTTAAGTTGGCATACGTCCTCCCGTCCACTAGGGGCAGTGTGGCCACCACACCAGAGATGGCACACCCTTATGTTTGTGTTTGAAGGGTTTTGTTTACTACAGATACATGACTCCCTACAGCAGAGAGTTCAACTACTCAGACCAACGCTTCAAACATTCCACGTCAACAAGACCCACGAGGCCATTTCACCTAGCTCAGTATTGGTCAAATGTTTTTGGTAGAGGGAGAGCGATATTGTCTTTAAGACAGAAGTACCCTATAATAATAATAATAATAATAATAATAATAATAATATCTCCCTTGAGGTCTACTCTAAGACAGGGAAGTAGCCTAACAAGCAGATTTAGAAAACGCTCCACCCAGGTCAAAGTGTGTGCAGTGCATATGTCCTTCAGAGGGGTCTCCCACCCAGAGAGCCCCCAGCCTACAGCCCACTCTTAGAACACGTCCCCTAGAACCTAGAACCCTGGAGGTTCTCAGTGAAGGGTTCCAAGAGTGTTCAGAAGACAGATATGATTATTTGGATCTTTTTGGAATGAGAGAGTGTGATACATCTTTTGCGCAGCAAAGTCCCCCTCCTCGCATTTCCTCTACAATCTAACCCCGACGGCCAATCAAACGAAAGACACCGCCCTCTCCCGCCCTCTCTCTGTCTGGTCACCCAGCGGTCTGCCCCTCTCCCCTCATCACACACGAGCCCCAACCTCACACACCTCTCCTTGGTTCCTCGCATGCTCTCTCCTCAGATCCTCTCCCCCAATGAGCTGGGAGAAGGAGGTGCCTTCTCAAATCTCATTGGAGGAGAAGATCTGAGGTTCCTCCCCTCAGATCTCCTCCAATGGGGAGGAGAGAGGACATGAGATTCTCCTGTGGTCTCACTAGGTATCACACCTGGGCTGAAACAGTGTCGGTTTTCCTTCAAACACTTAAGGTGCGCTTGATTTCGTCTGCCTGCCGCAATAGAACCAATGGAATAGTCCCCAGAACAGCTAACCCTCCCAATCCTCCCTCCCAATCCTCCCTCCCTGCTCTGACAGATAAACCAAGCCTGGGCACCCAGCGTGTGGGAGAGAAGAGAACCACTATTCTGGACACCAGCGGTACAGACAGCAGACAGCCTGTCGCTAACGGAGACAGACACAGTGACACCACAACAGGACGTAGAAGGGGGCCAGACTTCAGGAACAAGAAGTGCTGAACATCTACCATGTGGCTACTTCAAAACACAGTGTTAGTAGCAGTAAAAAAACAAACAAACAAAGAAAAAGCTACCGTTCGTATCTGACTATCGTTAAACGTCTTATGCTCAGCAGAAGACTGTTGTTGCCTTCTTATATATATATATAGAGTATTTATATCGTCTCTGACTTAAAATATTACAAAACTAAAACACTATCATAGAGTACTAGAACAGCAATAGTGCTCTGCTTTGGGGCACCAGTTCGAGCCTAACTTTTAAAACGGGTTAAATAAACAAAACAAGAACAAGAAAAAAAACAGCATAAAAAACAAATAAAAATGTTGTATTTCAACAAATATACATTTTTTTTTGTAGTTTTGTTTTTTAAGAACGTTGTTTCCTTTTGGTTTGAGATCAGTGCGTGTGCACAGCCGGCCGCCGCCCTCGCTCCCGGCTGCTCCTGGGGGCGGGGTCACTGCAGGGCACGTGACAGACGTGGAGGATGGTGGGAGAGAGAGGAATGGGGGGGGGGGGGGATGATGGGAAAAGGCAAGAGAGGCTGAGGATGATGATGATGATGAAGGCTGGAAGGAGGCGTGGTCTTCATCAAGCGTCTAACCCCGCCCCCAGCATCATGCCACTAACTCACAGACAATCTGATGAGAAAGTCACAGGAGACACGGATGAGGACATCTGAGAGACTCTACCCTCCACCCCCCTCTACCCTCCCCTCCTCCACCCCTCTACCCTTTACCCTCCTCTACCCTCCACCCTCTTCCACCCTCCCCTCCACCTTGTA
>NC_139656.1:34332180-34337180 GCF_951799395.1 Argentina silus | reverse complement strand
CACACTAAGCCCTTCTTTATACACACACACACGCACGCATACACACAAAGCCCTTCTATACACACACACACACATCTCAAGGCCCTGGCAGATCTAATCTGGGTGAGTCTCACACTCACTCACACACCCACCCACACCCACCCACCCACACACACACCCACCCACACACCCACACACACACACACACACACACACACACACACACACACACACACACACACACACACACACACACACACACACACCCTCCCTTCCAGACATACAGGTGTAGCAGCATAGCGGTTAAACACTAACAACGTTCCTTTGTGACACAGAGACATCTCACACCTTAGACGCCCTCGTTGGGATTCCACCGGTCGTCACAGCCTTTAGCTCGGCAGGCTACAGCGGTCTTTACCTTGAGGTAGGAGCCGTAGTACTTGGTGACGTAGGGGCTGTCACATTGGCTGAGCACGGTGATCTCCTGCTGGATGTCCTCGATCTCGTCCTCGGCCTCCTCCAGGTCGATGGTCTTGATGGCCACCACGTTCTGGGAGCGGTTGTCGATGCCTTTGAACACCTCGCCGAACGAACCCTTCCCTATCCTCTCCAGCTTGGTGAACAGCTCCTCAGGGTCCGTACGGGTGTTCTGGAAGGGAGGGGGGAGATATATTGTTATGTGCATTGATGTGGAAAATTACCGGTAACCTATTTCTCAACCAAGCAGTTGAATTGTGGCGAAATTATAATTATGTCCTGTTAATGTTCAACCCAAGACCACCAACACCATTTCTGAGACCTAAACAACTGCTGTGTTGAAATGTAGCTTAAATGACCACTAGTATGTTTACAAAGAGAGTCTGGTCAACCATAGTTAGGCTAGGCTAGGCTAAGCCCTGCGTATGTAACGGGTCTGCATTTGTATAAACCATTACTATGAGGTTAAAGTATAGATTCTCAGCTTTTATTTGATGGTATTTGTGTACACGTTTTATACATAGTCCGCCTATTTCGGGGCACCAAAAGAAATGGTAATGTAATGTACCAGAGTGATTGAAAAAGAAATGGTAATGTAATGTACCAGAGTGATTGAAAAAGAAATGGTAATGTAATGTACCAGAGAGATTGCCATAGGAATGTTTAGAGAGGAAAAAAGGATATTCCCAAGATTTACAGCATAACCTCATCTGTGAAACATGGCGGAGGGGGGGTTATGGTGTGGGCATACTGCCATAGCAAATAGATTTACAGCATACCACCTCATCTGTGAAACATGGCGGAGGGGGGGTTATGGTGTGGGCATACTGCCATAGCAAATAGATTTACAGCATACCACCTCATCTGTGAAACATGGCGGAGGGGGGGTTATGGTGTGGGCATACTGCCATAGCAAATAGATTTACAGCATACCACCTCATCTGTGAAACATGGTGGAGGGGGGGGTGTGTGGGCATACTGCCATAGCAAATAGATTTACAGCATACCACCTCATCTGTGAAACATGGTGGAGGGGGGGTTATGGTGTGGGCATACTGCCATAGCAACATGGCGGAGGGGGGGGTTATGGTGTGGGCATACTGCCATAGCAAATAGGGTGTTCTTCAGGGCCAAAAAGTGGAATGTTCTTGACTGGCCAAGTCAATCTTCCAATTGAACATTTCCTGATGATAACATGTTAAAAAGACCTAAAAACAAACAACTGAAGATAGCTGCAGTCCAGACCTGGCAGAGCATCACCAGAGAAGACACCCAGCGTCTGGTGGGGTCAATGGGTCACAGACTTCAGGCAGTTATAAAGATTGTCGACCATGTACTAAAAATTAGTACTTAATTTGGACATTATACATTATAAGTACTATCATTTCTAAATGGTGAAACCAAATACCATGAAACTAAAGCTGACAATCTATACTTTAACCTCGTACGTAATAATCCAGCCTTTTGGAGTACAGAGCCAGAAGGAGAAACAATGCTTCACTGTCCCTGACTTACGCAGGGTGCTGGATTTGACCTCTGGAGGATATCTCTGGCCCGTGCCAGACCTGCTGTCACCTCTCCTGGCCTATAAATAGCCCCCGCTGGCACGCACACACTTACTTCCTGGTCTGTCAGCAGTACCTATGGGCGTTGCCTGGGGTGTTCCACGGTGGCATTGGCGGCGCACGGAGCAGTAACACACACACACACACACACACACACACACACGTCTCTCTCAGATAAAGCTGTCACCAGTAATCTAGAGGCTTCCAGGCCTGTAATCAGTCTGTTAGCATGTCCGTGGCAGATCCTGTCTGTCTGCTAATAACCTGATCACTAAGGCCTCAGGCCTGGCTGGCTCTCCTGGCTGGGTCACATTTACATCACATTTCTGCCATTTAGCAGGCGCCTTTAAGACACTTACAACAAATCCATTTGTTTAAGTAAGTGAATCATCTATCCAACAGTCATCATAAGACAAAGTAATCAATGCTCGGACCAGGGGCCGTAGGCAGTCACAATGCTAGAATAAGTTTTTTTTAATATATATATATATTATTATTATTTTTAAATATAGACCATTAGACCTGCTCAGAGCAACACGCTCATGAAACCATGATCATAATGTGCATAAAATCTGGGTCTTATAATTCAGTGAATTCTAGTTCACTCAAACACACACTCTCTCTCACACACACACACACAGAGATTGAGGTAGGGCCGTTTCCAGTTTCCCTGCTCGGTTGCCTAGCTGACATACTCAGGTGTTACACAGGAAACAGCAGTGTAAAGAATACTTCCCATCAGACCACACCCTCTACACAGCCTAGTACACACACACACACCCTCTACACAGCCTAGTACACACACACACACACCCTCTAAACAGCCCAGTACACGTACACACACACACACACACACACACACTCTACACAGCCCAGTACACACACACACACACTCTCTCTACACAGCCCAGTACACACACACATACACACACCCTCTACACAGCCCAGTACACACACACCCTCTACACAGGCGACCACACACACACACACACACACTCTCTACACTGCCCAGTACACACACACACACTCTACACAGCCCAGTACACACACACCCTCTACACAGGCGACCACACACACACTCACTCTACACAGCCCAGTACACACACTCTACACAGCCCAGTACACACACACTCTACACAGGCGAGTAACACACACACACACACACACACACACACACACACACACACACACACACACACACACACAACACAGCCCAGCACACACACACGATATAAGACAAACATCACAACAAGTTCAACACAAACAACTGCTTCAGTGAGGTCAGTGTCAAAGCTGGACACCCTCAGTAGAGGACTGTCCTCCTCCCATCAACACGACCGGCAGGTCAGGAAGCCGCTGCAGCCGGCTAGTGCGCTTCTCAGACCGGTCGAGTTACACACAGACAGCCGGTCAATGGACAGCAGCAGTGGTGGAGGCTTCGACCTGTTAACAACCGGCTCCCAGGACCCAGGTGAGGGCCGTGCTGGCCATATGGTGCTAGGACTGCTGTTATTAACCCGTGAGGGTAGAGACCAGAGGATCACACACCTGGGCCTGGTCTAGTACAGGTGGACTCACTAGTGAGGTGCATTTCATCAATACTAGTGATCCGAACAGCTACTCACTAGACTAGAAGAGACAGGTAGACAGAGAGACAGATCCTTGGTCTGATATGTTTAACATGAAGCCATCTGAGCGACGCTCACCTGCTTGGTCGAGCTGATCCAAGTCAATCTGCTTCCCTAACAAGCTGTGATCGTCACTGAAGTGGTCAGTTGAACGGGCCAGCATGTTGACACACGACAGCTAGCTACAGCCCCGCTACCGCTAGGCTAGGCAGCTTTTGTTGGGGAAAAAGTTGAAGGCCTCCCCCCTCCGCTTACCTGCATGCCGGGTACTTGCACCGCGACCGGTGACTGGGCCATCTTCCGCATCCAGAGAGACGACACAAAACCGACGGTTTACCGATCTACCGTTTAGCTAGCTAGCTAACTTGCTAGCTCGTTCGTCCGTTTGTTTGTTTGTTTGTTTGCCGTGCGGTGTTCGCGGTGTGTTCGCGGTGTTCGCTGTCACCAAAACACCGACTTTTCTAACCCTAACCCTCCGTAAAACAACGCTGCTAGCTGGCTAAAAACGTCGTAGCCAGCTAACATTAGCCACCTAGCTAGCTAGCCGGCCAGCTACTTGAACAACAGAACGCTACACTTTCATTCCATCGTGTGGATGTGAATGTTGAGACGAACGGACAACGTTAAGGCAGCGTTAGGAGATGTTACGACATGCTATTCGCGGGTACATGGAGGAAAGGTAGCGTCCCGGCGGAGCTGGCGGTGCAGTCGACGACTTGTTGACAGAGCGCGGTGTTGATGTGGCTGGAGAAGTTCAGCTCACTCTGCGGGGCGGGGCGGGGCGCCGGCCCGCCGGGCCTCGCTCCTCCTCCTCCTCTACCGCCGGGCCTCCCTCCTCCTCCTCCACCGCCGGCCCGCCGGGCCTCGCTCCTCCTCCTCCTCCTCCGCCTCGCTCCTCCTCCACCGCCGGCCCGCCGGGCCTCCCTCCTCCTCCTCCTCCACCTCCACCGCCGGCCCGCCGGGCCTCGCTCCTCCTCCTCCTCCTCCTCTACCGCCGGGCCTCCCTCCTCCTCCTCCTCCACCGCCGGCCCGCCGGGGCTCCCTCCTCCACCGCCGCCGGCCTCCCTCCTCCTCCACCGGCCTCCCTCCTCCTCCTCCACCGCCGGCCCTTCCTCCTCCTCCTCCACCGACCTCCCTCCTCCTCCTCCACCGCCGGCCCTTCCTCCTCCTCCTCCACCGGCCTCCCTCCTCCACCGCCAGACCGGGTTGTGTAAAACACGACTGTGTGCAACTTCTTGCCCTGGTGCAACTTGTCTTGTTGGCACATAAAACTGTCACACTTAGAGGTGGCATGAAGTCCACCTCTAAGTGTGACGTATAGACGAGCTTTCACCCAGACTGACTGTTTTCT
>NC_139656.1:34322180-34327180 GCF_951799395.1 Argentina silus | reverse complement strand
GACAGAGGGACGGAGAGACAGAGGAACGAAGGAACGGAGAGACATAAGGACAGAGGAACGGAGGGACGGAGGAACAGAGAGACGGAGGGACAGAGAGACGGAGGGACAGAGGAATAGAGGAACAGAGGAACAGAAGGACAGAGGGATGGAGGGACAGAGGATTGGAGGAACAGAGGGACGGAGGAACGGAGGGACAGAGGGACGGAGGAATGAAGGGACAGAGAGACAGAGGGACAGAGGGACGGAGGAATGGAGGGACAGAGAGACAGAGGGAGGAGGAACGGAGGGACAGAGAGACAGAGGGAGGAGGAACGGAGGAACTCACCTTGAGCTGCATGAACTTCTGGAGCGGCTCGTACCACAGCAGCAGAACCAGGCCCGCCGGAACCACAGCACACAGGAACGTGCTGTCAGTGTAGGGGTTCCGCACTGGGGGGGGTGGGGGGGGAGAGAGAGAGAGATATGAATAATGATAAGTATTAAGGTAACACTGTCCCATCGCTGTATTAGTATTAGGCACTGGAGGCTGTTGGAGGTAGAAAATTGGAGGACAGGCCCATTGTAACGCATAGAGTGGTTCCTCATTCCATTCCATGTGTTTCCTCATTCCATTCCTTGCATTACAATGAGCCCGTCCTCCGATTTCTACCTCCAGCAGCCTCCCCTGGTGTGAGGCTGCTCCTTCCTCACCCACACCGCAGCACCGGCAGCCTTTAGTGTCTGGGATCTTCCCAGACGTGGAGAACTTCCTAAACATACACACACACACACACACACACACACACACACACACACACACACACACACACACAGAGAACACAGCAGATTAGAGAACGTTCTACACACACAGAACACAGTAACAGACCTGATTACACATTAACACTAACATGAAGCGACAGGCAATAAACTTGTTCATTACTCATTACTGTGTTAAACCTGAGGCAAGGCAGGGAGAACTGGCCATCTTCTGAAGGACTAGAAAGCCTTGTTCAACTCTATGTTATCAATGATAATGCTCATCAAACAGGTCAGTCTAGTCTTGTGACTGCCAATAGTCCCTGGTCCTGAAGGATAGATGATTCACTCACTTAGTCAAATATATTTGTTGTAAGTCGCTTTGGATAAAGGCGTCTGCTAAATGCCAGAAATGTAAATGTAGTCACCATGGGAACAGTGAATAAGGGGCCTCAGCCACACCTCTGAAACGGCTCTCTGCCTCTTGATTGGTCGACAGGAAGACTATTGTTAACCACTCCCACTTTCAGGTCACCACACCTTTGGGGTCTCTTGTATAAAATGTGGGTCTCTCAAACATGTCCTTTCATGACCCGGTATACTCGCTGTACCATACAATAAACTTGTTACTTGACTTAAACTTTGGAGCTGCAAGACATCTTATTTCACAAGGGTGAAATTCCTACAATATTATATTCTACATTTTCAGTTAGATCATTGAAAAGCCCCAGGACTGGGCACCCCCCCCCCCAGAGCTTTTCCCTGGCCAGATGTGAGGTGGGCGGTCCTACCTGGAGTTGATCCTCTCTGATAGGCGGTGAGCGTTGATGGACAGGTGTCCCTGCCTCTTCTGCGAGTTCCTGCGCTGGTCGAAGAGAGAGGTCAGACGCTGGGAGCACAGCTGAGACGACTTCCCTGTTGGAGCACAGAGGACAGGACGAGTACCATACACTGCCGTTGTGCCCTTGAGAGCAGTTAGGGGTTAAGTGCCTTGCTCAAGGGCACAATGGCAGTGGTAGGCACCTGGATATGATGCCAGTAACAAACCCTCCAGTCACCAAACCAGCAACCTTCCGATAGCTGGCTGGCCTCTCTAACCTCCAGGCTACCTGCCGCCCCTGATGACTGATGGATAGATGATTCACTTACTTAAACAAATGTATTTGTTGTAAGTCGCTTTGGATAAAGGCGTCTGCTAAATGCCATAAATGTAAATGAAATGTAAGATGGCTGACCCTGTGCCCAGAGCCTGGAACTCTGTTCTCCCTGGGGGAGTGCACGTGGGAGTGTGCACGTGGGAGTGTGCACGTGTGTTGTCAGCTGCAGTTGGCTGCAGTGTGTGTAGTCACTGGTGTCATGATGTACTGGGGGATCTACAGTGCATTCGGAAAGTATTGAGGCCCCTTCACTTTTTCCACATTTTGTTATGTTACAGCCTTATTCTAAAATGGATTCAATTTATTTTTTCCCTCATCAATTTACACACAATACCCCATAATGACAAAGCGAAAACAGGTTTTTAGAAATGATTACTAATTTATTAAAAAATAAAAACCTGAAATATCACATTTACATAAGTATTCAGACCCTTTGCTATGACACTCGAAATTGAGCTCAGGTGCATCCTGTTTCCATTGATTATCCTTGAGATGTTTATACGACTTGATTGGAGTCCACCTGTGGTAAATTCAATTGATTGGACATGATTTGGAACAGCACGCACCTGTCTATATAAGGTCCCACAGTTGACAGTGCATGTCAGAGCAAAAACTAGGCCACGAGGTTGAAGGAATTGTCCGTAGATCTCCGAGACAGGATTGTATTGAGGCACAGATCTGGGGAAGGGTACAAAAACATTTCTGCAGTGTTGAAGGTCCCCAAGAACACAGTAGCCTCCACCATTCTAAAATGGAAGAAGACTTCCTAGAGTTGGCCGCCTGGCCAAACTGAGCAATAGGGGGAGAAGGGCCATCGTCAGGGAGTTGACCAAGAACCCAATTCGTCACTCTGACAGAGCTCCAGAGTTCCTCTGTGGAGATGGGAGAACCTTCCAGAAGGACAACCATCTCTGCAGCACTCCACCAATCAGGCCTTTATGGTAGAGTGGCCAGACGGAAGCCACTCCTCAGTAAAAAGCACATGACAGCCCGCTTGGAGTTCGACAAAAGGAACCTAAAGGACTCTCAGACCATGAGAAACAAGATTCTCTGGTCTGATGAAACCAAGATTGAACTCTTTGGCCTGAATGCCAAGCGTCACGTCTGGAGAACCAGGCACTGCTCATCACCTGGCCCATACCATCCCTACGGTGAAGCATGGTGGTGGCAGCATCATGCTGTGGGGATGTTTTTCAGCGGCAGGGACTGGGAGACTAGTCAGGATTGAGGGAAAGATGAACAGAGCAAAGTACAGAGAGATCCTTGATGAAAACCTGCTCCAGAGCACTCAGGACTTCAGACTGGGGTGAAGGTTCACCTTCCAACAGGACAACGACCCTAAGCACACAGCCAAGACAACGCAGGAGTGGCTTCAGGACAAGTCTCTGAATGTCCTTGAGTGGCCAGCCAGAGCCCAGACACACAAATACAGGTGTGCCAAGCTTGTAGCGTCATACCCAAGAAGACTTAGTCTAGCTGTAATCGCTGCCAAAGGTGCCTCAACAAAGTACTGAATAAAGGGTCTGAATACTTATGTAATACTTATGTATCAGTTTTTTATTTTTAATAAATTAGCAAACACTTCTAAAAACCTGTTTTGGTGTTGTCATTATGGGGTATTATGTGTAGATTGATGAGGGAAAAAATTAATTGAATCCATTTTAGAATAAGGCTGTAACGTAACATAATATGTAAAAAGTGAAGGGGTCTGAATACTTTCTGAATGCACTGTAGTGTTGGTGATGATGGTGTTGGTGATGGTGGTAGTAGTGATGGTGGTGGTGTTGGTGGTGGTATTGGTGGTGTTGGTGGAGGTGGTATTGGTGGTGGCAGCAGTGTTGGCTCACCTGAGATAGACATGAGCACATTGTTCATGACATACAGCCAGCTGCACCTCTGTGGTAGTAACTAGGACACACGCACACACACACACACAAACAAAAAAGCATTTTAAAGAGACAGAACAGCCTTGTAAGAAGAGAGGCCTAAATAGATGCTTGTCCTACAGATTCTTCTCTAGACCGTGTGTGGCCCAGTCTGTACCTTCTCCATGGTGTCTTCATGGAGCTCGTTGAGGTTGAGGGTGTAGACGCCCTCTTCTGCCCCCAGGATGAGGTGCTGATCTGGGGGGAGACAGAGCCACATGCTACTCCCTGAGATCTGGCTGGTTCTACGAGCAGCTGTGGTCACCAGTCGCTGTGGCCAGGCTTACCTTTGGTCTTGGGCAGCACCCATGTGGCAGCAGAGTGCACCTTCAGAGGACAGCCGTTGAACACCTTGGAGAAGCACGCCCCCATCTGGAAGCAGAGCGTCATTACAGCTAACAGGACGCTGCATTGTCACAACACTAGATAGATGTACAATGTTCATGTTGGCGGTGATGGAAACATCTAGACTCACGTGGACTTTGGGTGTGGGAGGAAGTCCATGACAATCCCCTCTCTGAAAAAACAAAACAAAACAGGTCATCTTCATGTCCTGTATACAGAAAACATGTACTGTGTTTAGTCCAGGAGAGGCTGGTGGAGGTAGAAATCGTAGGACGGGCTCATTATTCCTCATTCCATTCCATGCGTTGCTACGAGCCCATCCTCCCATTTCTACCTCCACCAGCCTCCACTGGTATTTAGTCTCTTAATGACTCACTGAGTCCTCTGTGGTCCTCCTGAGCGTGCTCCACTCTGGGGACAGAGGAGGCCTCCTGATCGTGCTCCACTCTGGGGACCTCCCTCCCAGCTTCTGTCCCTCCGCCTCACCACCCTCTGCAGAGACACACAACCAGAAGCGGCCATGCAGGTTACAGTGTAATGATGCTGATTCCATTGTTGTGTGTGTGTGTGTGTGCGTGTGCGTGCGCGTGCATGTGTGCGTGTGTGTGGGTGTGTGTGTGTGTGTGTGTGTGTGTGTGTGGTGCCCTACCCTTCGTGGGAGTGCAGCAGTTGGAGGGCAGGTTGAAGTCGGAGAAGATGGAGCTGTCAGCGAACAGGGAGGAGTTGAAGAGGGAGGAGTCAGACAGGGCGGGGTCCATGGGAGGGGAGGAGTCAGGGTGGACAGCAGATTCCTTAAGGGGGCTAGAGTCAGTGGAGCGGGTGGAGGGGGTGGGGGTGG
>NC_139656.1:34297180-34314680 GCF_951799395.1 Argentina silus | reverse complement strand
AATGTTCATGTAAATGTAAATGTAATGTAAATGTAAATGTAAATGTTCATGTAAATGTAATGTAATATAAATGTAAATGTAAATGTAAATGTAAATGTAAATGTAAATGTAATGTAAATGTAATGTAATATAAATGTAAATGTAAATGTTAATGTTCATGTTCATGTTCATGTTCATGTAAATGTAATGTAATGTAATGTAAATGTAAATGTAAATGTAATGTAAATGTAAATGTAAATGTTAATGTTAATGTAAATGTAAATGTAATGTAAATGTAAATGTAAATGTAAATGTTAATGTAAATGTAAATGTAAATGTAATGTAAATGTAAATGTAAATGTAAATGTAAATGTAAATGTTAATGTAAATGTAAATGTAAATGTTAATGTTCATGTAAATGTAATGTAATGTAATGTAAATGTAATGTAATGTAATGTAACTATACTGGCAGGCTAGTTAAAGGCTCCATTCTATTGACCATCGTGTAAAAGGTTTGGCTGGTAAACACTGTCAGACCGATCCTCCAGGGGAGGCTGGTGGAGGTAGAAATCGGAGGACGGGCTCATTGTAATGCATGGAATGGAATGAGGAACGGTATCAAAAAATGTGTGATCCTCCGATTTCTACCTCCAGCAGCCTCCCCTGCTCTCCTCCAATAGGTTGAATTCTCACCTGTAGTGTTTCTCTGCACACATACGCTATCTGCCTCTCCTTCAGGGGCCCAGTAACTATGGAAACATGACAATGCAGTAACTATGGAAACATGACAATGAAGTCCATCAAAGACAACATTCTGATGACTGGACATTACCTCTACCCCCCCCCAACGGTATGATTTGATTTGATTTGGTTTGAGGACTGGTTACCATGGTAGATGTCCTGCAGAGATCCTCCTCCACAGAACTCCATACAGATCCACAGCTTGTTGTTCCTGACCAAAGGAACGGGGGTAGAGGTCAGGGGAGGCTGCTGGAGGTAGAAATCGGAGGACGGGCCCTTTTGTAATGCATGGAATGGAATCTTGTATCACGTGGATCCCGTTCCTCATTCCATTCCATGCATTACAATGAGCCCGTCCTCTGATTTCTGCCTCCACCAGCCTCCCCTGGTAGAGATGTTACCCTGGTCAGGTACTGTGTACAGCTGTATCTCTGCTTCACCTATAGGCTACAGTCACAGTGACACCTTACTGACCCTAACCCTAACCCTAAGGTCAAATATTCACCAAGGGAGGCTGCTGGAGGTAGAAATGTCTACCTCCACCGGCTGAGGTATCAGGTATCTTCATATCAGAGGTTATAACTGCTTATAGCAACCTGAGGTTGATCTTCATATCAGAGGTTATAACTGCTTATAGCAACCTGAGGTCGGTCTTCATATCAGAGGTTATAACTGCTTATAGCAACCTGAGGTCGATCTTCATATGAGAGGTTATAACTGCTTATAGCAACCTGAGGTCGGTCTTCATATCAGAGGTTATAACTGCTTATAGCAACCTGAGGTAGCTGCCATAGTACGCCACGATGTTCCTGTGAGTACACTCCTTTATCATGGTGATCTCCTGCTGGATGCACGTGATGTCATCACCTGGGGACAGGGCAGCACAGGGGCAAGTCACATGCACACTCAGGAACATGGCCACTGCTGTATTCTTTTAATGAAAGGGAAATTGTTTATTCATATAAACCCATATATTTATATATGTTTGTATTGTTATACTATTACATTCAAGATACATTTATGCATTGGTGAATTCACATTAAATTAATTCAGATAACAGATAACACACACACACACACACACACACACACACACACACACACACACACACACACACACACACACACACACACACACACACTCCTAGCCTAGGGTTCTCATATTACTGCAATGACTCTGTTGTTCCTTTTTTCGTGTGTACATGTGAAACAGTGGTGCGTTCATCGGACATGTGACCTACCAGGATCTAGCTTGACCACTTTGAGAGCAGCGATGACTGACGTCCTGATGTCTCGAGCCTTGGAGAAGAAGAGGGAGCACAACAACACTGATCACTGTCTGCTCGCAGTACAGGTCAGCAGCGTATCCCTAAACACAGAACGTCTCCCTAAAAACAGAACGTCTCCCTAAACACAGACCTTACTGATGTTGACCACTGTGACGACAGGATCTCACTTCTTCTCAGCTGTGAAAGTACAGACCTGTCATGCCCGACCGAGCCACAATCTTAGTTCTGCTATCGGCAACCTGCCACTCCAACCACTTTGACATGTTCAGCCACACCTGCTTACTGGGGTTTCTCAGTTCTGATGCTAACTATTGTTGAGTGTTGTATCACACTGTGAACTCTGTATAACTGTAGTTTTCGGATCATTACGTTAAAGTCATTTGTATCAACAGTATTTTTGCTCAGTGCTCCAGCTCGCTTTTGATCAAGGCCGAGGCATCAGAACCAAGGTATAAGAATCAGGGTTATCAGAACTAGGGGTATCAGAACCAAGGTATCAGACCAGGGGTATCAGAACTAGGGGTATCAGAACTAGGGGTATCAGACCAGGGGTATCAGAACTAGGGGTATCAGAACCAAGGTATCAGACCAGGGGTATCAGAACTAGGGGTATCAGAACTAGGGGTATCAGAACCAAGGTATCAGACCAGGGGTATCAGAACTAGGGGTATCAGAACTAGGGGTATCAGACCAGGGGTATCAGAACTAGGGGTATCAGAACTAGGGGTATCAGAACCAGGGTATCAGAGCCAGGGGTATCAGAACCAGGGGTATCAGAACTAGGGGTATCAGAACCAGGGAATCAGAACCTGGGGTATCAGAACTAGGGGTATCAGAACTAGGGGTATCAGAACCAGGGTATCAGAGCCAGGGGGATCAGAGCCAGGGTATCAGAGCCAGGGGTATCAGAACCAGGGTATCAGAGCCAGGGGTATCAGAACCAGGGGTATCAGAACTAGGGGTATCAGAACTAGGGGTATCAGAACCTGGGGTATCAGAACTAGGGGTATCAGAACTAGGGGTATCAGAACTAGGGGTATCAGAACCAGGGTATCAGAACCAGGGGTATCAGAACTAGGGGTATCAGAACTAGGGGTATCAGAACCTGGGGTATCAGAACCAGGGTATCAGAACTAGGGGTATCAGAACTAGGGTGTCAGAGCCAGGGGTATCAGAACTAGGGGTATCAGAACTAGGGTGTCAGAGCCAGGGGTATCAGAGCCAGGGGTATCAGAGCCAGGGGGATCAGAACCAGGGTATCAGAGCCAGGGGGATCAGAACCAGGGTATCAGAGCCAGGGGGATCAGAACCAGGGTATCAGAGCCAGGGGGATCAGAGCCAGGGTATCAGAGCCAGGGGTATCAGAGCCAGGGGTATCAGAACTAGGGGTATCAGAGCCAGGGGGATCAGAACCAGGGGGATCAGAACCAGGGGGATCAGAACCAGGGGGATCAGAACCAGGGCATCTCTCTGTCTCCATCATCATCCAGACCATAATAGTAAGTCAGAGCGTTGCTACAGCAGCCGATGTGGGGGCCAGGAGGCCCTGTTCTGTCACCATGGTGATAGACGCATCCAATAGGAGAATGGCTACCCGTCAGAACAGACACCATCTGATATGCAGCGGTATTCACTTCCTGTTTTCTCTGTCCGTGCTAGTGAGACTTCCTGTGACGGTGACAGCCTCTGCCAACGAGGCCTGACGTCTTGTACTGCAGCAGAACATCACATCCTCCCAAAGATGTCGTCTGTAGATCCACTGACACACAACTCATGTCTCTGGATCAAACGCAGGCAGACTCCCATCCCTCTCACCATATTCTGATGTACAGGTTACTTCTCAATGATAAAATGGCTGAACTATAGATATATCTCCCATAGACTGTGTAAACTATCGGCAACCTGCCACTCCAACCACTTTGACATGTTCAGCCACACCTGCTTACTGGGGTTTCTCAGTTCTGATGCTAACTATTGTTGAGTGTTGTATCACACTGTGAACTCTGTATAACTGTAGTTTTCGGATCATTACGTTAAAGTCATTTGTATCAACAGTATTTTTGCTCAGTGCTCCAGCTCGCTTTTGATCAAGGCCGAGGCATCAGAACCAAGGTATAAGAATCAGGGTTATCAGAACTAGGGGTATCAGAACCAAGGTATCAGACCAGGGGTATCAGAACTAGGGGTATCAGAACTAGGGGTATCAGACCAGGGGTATCAGAACTAGGGGTATCAGAACCAAGGTATCAGACCAGGGGTATCAGAACTAGGGGTATCAGAACTAGGGGTATCAGAACCAAGGTATCAGACCAGGGGTATCAGAACTAGGGGTATCAGAACTAGGGGTATCAGACCAGGGGTATCAGAACTAGGGGTATCAGAACTAGGGGTATCAGAACCAGGGTATCAGAGCCAGGGGTATCAGAACCAGGGGTATCAGAACTAGGGGTATCAGAACCAGGGAATCAGAACCTGGGGTATCAGAACTAGGGGTATCAGAACTAGGGGTATCAGAACCAGGGTATCAGAGCCAGGGGGATCAGAGCCAGGGTATCAGAGCCAGGGGTATCAGAACCAGGGTATCAGAGCCAGGGGTATCAGAACCAGGGGTATCAGAACTAGGGGTATCAGAACTAGGGGTATCAGAACCTGGGGTATCAGAACTAGGGGTATCAGAACTAGGGGTATCAGAACTAGGGGTATCAGAACCAGGGTATCAGAACCAGGGGTATCAGAACTAGGGGTATCAGAACTAGGGGTATCAGAACCTGGGGTATCAGAACCAGGGTATCAGAACTAGGGGTATCAGAACTAGGGTGTCAGAGCCAGGGGTATCAGAACTAGGGGTATCAGAACTAGGGTGTCAGAGCCAGGGGTATCAGAGCCAGGGGTATCAGAGCCAGGGGGATCAGAACCAGGGTATCAGAGCCAGGGGGATCAGAACCAGGGTATCAGAGCCAGGGGGATCAGAACCAGGGTATCAGAGCCAGGGGGATCAGAGCCAGGGTATCAGAGCCAGGGGTATCAGAGCCAGGGGTATCAGAACTAGGGGTATCAGAGCCAGGGGGATCAGAACCAGGGGGATCAGAACCAGGGGGATCAGAACCAGGGGGATCAGAACCAGGGCATCTCTCTGTCTCCATCATCATCCAGACCATAATAGTAAGTCAGAGCGTTGCTACAGCAGCCGATGTGGGGGCCAGGAGGCCCTGTTCTGTCACCATGGTGATAGACGCATCCAATAGGAGAATGGCTACCCGTCAGAACAGACACCATCTGATATGCAGCGGTATTCACTTCCTGTTTTCTCTGTCCGTGCTAGTGAGACTTCCTGTGACGGTGACAGCCTCTGCCAACGAGGCCTGACGTCTTGTACTGCAGCAGAACATCACATCCTCCCAAAGATGTCGTCTGTAGATCCACTGACACACAACTCATGTCTCTGGATCAAACGCAGGCAGACTCCCATCCCTCTCACCATATTCTGATGTACAGGTTACTTCTCAATGATAAAATGGCTGAACTATAGATATATCTCCCATAGACTGTGTAAACTATAGATATATCTCCTACAGACTGAACTATACTATAGATATCTCCCATAGATTGAACTATACTATAGATATATCTCCTATAGACTGTATATACTATAGATATATCTCCCATAGACTGAACTATACTATAGATATATCTCCCATAGACTGAACTATACTATAGATATATCTCCTATAGACTGTATATACTATAGATATATCTCCCATAGACTGAACTATACTATAGATATATCTCCCATAGACTGTATATACTATAGATATATCTCCCATAGACTGAACTATACTATAGATATATCTCCCATAGACTGAACTATACTATAGATATATCTCCTATAGACTGTATATACTATAGATATATCTCCCATAGACTGAACTATACTATAGATATCTCCCATAGACTGAACTATACTATAGATATATCTCCTATAGACTGTATATACTATAGATATATCTCCCATAGACTGAACTATACTATAGATATATCTCCTATAGACTGTATATACTATAGATATATCTCCCATAGACTGCATACAGTGTTTCCTCAGACGTTGTTTCAGACTCCAGAGGAGGACCAGAGGAGAGGCGCGCGTTTGTTTCACACGCTGTCGCCACTTCCTTCTTCCTCTCCGGTTTCCTGTTATCAACTGTTAACCTCAACGTTCCGTATCTCAGAGGAAGTTGTTCGATTGGCCCACCCACTCCTCCTCTATGGCAGAGATCACACAGTAGAGTGATCTCACACTCTACTGTAGCCTCCCCTGGTGTTCTACCTCCACCGGCCTCCCCTGGTGTTCTACCTCCACCGGCCTCCCCTGGTGTTCTACCTCCACCAGCCTCCCCTGGTGTTCTACCTCCACCGGCCTCCCCTGGTGTTCTACCTCCACCGGCCTCCCCTGGTGTTCTACCTCCACCAGCCTCCCCTGGTGTTCTACCTCCCCCGGCCTCCCCTGATGGTGACAGAGACATGGAGGGGACTGAGACAGGGAGGGGACAGAGACATGGAGGGGACAGAGACAGGGAGGGGACAGAGACATGGAGGGGACAGAGACATGGAGGGGACAGAGACATGGAGGGGACAGAGACATGGAGGGGACAGAGACATGGAGGGGACTGAGACAGGGAGGGGACAGATGATGGTGACAGAGACATGGAGGGGACAGAGACATGGAGGGGACAGAGACATGGAGGGGACAGAGACATGGAGGTGACAGAGACATGGAGGGGACAGATGATGGTGACAGAGACATGGAGGGGACAGAGACATGGAGGGGACAGAGACATGGAGGTGACAGAGACATGGAGGGGACAGAGACATGGAGGTGACAGAGACATGGAGGGGACAGAGACATGGAGGGGACAGAGACATGGAGGGGACAGAGAGGTGACAGAGACATGGAGGGGACAGAGACATGGAGGGGACAGATGATGGTGACAGAGACATGGAGGGGACAGAGACATGGAGGGGACAGAGACATGGAGGGGACAGAGACATGGAGGGGACAGAGACATGGAGGGGACAGAGACATACTGGTTCCAGAGAAATATTTGTCCCAAAGACATACTGGTCCCATAGCCATACTGGTACCAGAATCACACTGGTCTGACATCAGACAGGTGTTTAACTCATATGGGTTTAACTTGGTGGGTTTGACATTCAATACAGGATACTACAACTACATCCTAAATAACAAGCACCATCGCATACCTGAGTTACTCGCTATAGGACATAGAGAGGTGCAGGTGATGCAATGGTGATGAAATAATCTAAGTAACTGGACTGCATTCTACAGGATTTAAACACACCAAACTGAATACAGGTTGTGACACATCCAAGTGTGTTGAACATTGAACAGGCTATAATCTCTGAGTCAAACAGGTGTGTATTTCCTGAAGAAAATTAACACAAATAAATGCCAGATAATATAATTCAGGTCATAACTAACTAAAGAGATGCCAAATATCTCGTGTGACGTCGCAGGGAAGTTTAACTCCAGGCCGTGCAGAATGTTTACTAGATATCCGATTAGGGCGAGAATAAATATCCTACCTTAAACACATCTCAATAAATCTCCTACCTTAAAAACGTCTCCGTAGGTCCCACTCCCTATCCGGTGAATCAGCTCGTAATCGTCTAACGGGTTCGAGTGGGAGACACCGATCGCATCCATCGCAGCGATGTCTGCCTACAGCACCTCTCGCCTCGCAGTCTAGCCGTTATGGTGCGATTTTACCGTCTGCATTTCCTCTGAAACAAAAACCACCACAAGGAAAAGCACAGCCGTATAAAAATGGCAGCTATCGCAGCCTATTGCCTCTGTTCAGTGAACGGCAGTAATGTCCTACCAGTGAGTGCCATGGTCAATAATAGGCATTGTTGTTGTTTTTGAATGAATGTATTTCTGGAGGTTTCAGTGAAACAAAACACTGTAGTGGAGATAGTTCGGAAATGGGGATGTGATGTTGAAATGATCGAATTGAATTGCTATGAATAATAATTTCATGGAATATATTGAATAAAAGGTGTTGCTTTATTGGTATTGCAAATCAATAATAACAAAACGCACGCACACACACGCACGTATACACACACACACCATAGGTCACTTGGGAGGGAAACGCATAGGCGTGGTGACTGATTGACGTGACTGACATCAAAATGAGTTCATATTTTGTGTGATCAGATGATATTCTGATATCATATTCTTCTAAATTGGGGGGTCTGCGACTTTAATGTGGAGACGGAGGTACCACACCTTTCTCTAGCCCCCCTCCGGCCGGCCGCAGCGCCAGTATGTAGACCCGCCCCTCGTTGTGTTCCGACCATTTCCAAGGCATCAAACAGGCTTCGGGAGCCAAAGCATCCGATCATCATTTATCGATCAGGAATTAGAGAGAATTTCGAAGCGGTCGAGGCATTATCAGAAGCAGTCGCATTCATTTCATTCACCGAGCTTCAACGTTTGATTTGGGTCTGTTTTTTCCAGCGTCTTGGGGAGAAAGCGACAGCATCATCACAAAGATGGCAGATCTAACGGCACAGTCTGGCCACATATCGTCATCACACAGCTCCGCTTCTTCCTCCACATTTTCGGGTGAGTAGATCCGAGTAGCGAACAAGATCCTACGTGTTTTTGGTGTTTTAAATGCAAACCCTATTTGATGCGTTAGCGACATAAAGGACAGCTGGTGTTGTTCGCGGTGTCCCTGCGGCGGGCGGGGTATCATTGATTGATTGAATGCGCGCAGTAATGAACAGCTAAGCTAAGCTAGCTAGCGTTGTGACAGCTAAAATAATCGCATGTTGAACACATGTTTGCCAGCTTACATTGCTGATCAATGGAATAGGCCTGCGTAAAGCTGGCCCCCGTCTCATGTGTGGCTGGTTAGCTATGGCTAACGAAGGGAACTAAGCTCGGTAGGCCCAAATTGCACCTGGCTCTGACGCCCTTAGCTGGCTAGCTAGATGAAGCTAGCCGTGAGATGATCTGGCTGTTCCATAATTATGGCCGCCTTATGCAAGCTTTTCTATTTCAGCCGTGTCGTATCAGCTCACTGATACAACGATGAGGCCACAGCTGATTGCTCTGTCTGAAGTCCGTACCTCTTTCTGGGGTGAGCTGGAGGCCAGGCGGCATGGGCAGCCACGGTTTACAGGCTCGGGAAAGCCACACCTGACAGTTTAAAGACCTAGATGTATCTGACTAATCATGCTCTCCAGTCAATACCTCTGATATTATTTATTACGATCAGATTTTACAGCTGCAACAAAAGGCAGCACCTGCCTTGGTAGCTGACAATGTAGATGTGCTGATGGGACAGGGACACACGCACACGGGGCTGCTGTCACTGATGCGCACAACAGTGACAGGGAAATGGTCATTTGAGTAAAACACTGCTCTAATATAATCAATTTCTCCAATTCCAGTGGTGATTGGTACAGGACTAGTTAAGGCTGTCAGGAGGGCTCGTACGGCTGTCAGGGGGACTAGTTAAGGCTGTCAGGAGGGCTCATTAAGGCTGTGAGGGGGACTAGTTAAGGCTGTCAGGGGGGCTAGTTAGGGCTGTCAGGGGGGCTAGTTATGGCTGTGAACAGGGGAACAGCCTGGTGAGACAGAATAATGGCCCACTCTGTTTGTTCCAATTACTCAAGCATTTTAAGGACTTGCACATGACTTCATTCCATGATTTGTAACTCTGAAAAAACCGTCTGAGGTGATTTAGCAGAGGGTTGCTGTGTGCTGTAATGTGGATAATCTCCCCCAGCTGCTAGTCATGGTTGGCTCGGAGAGACTGAACCAGCTAGTGCTGCTAATAGCACAGTAGCATCATGTTCAGACCAGGGGAGGCTGACGGAGGTAGAAATTGGAGGACGGACTCATTCTAATGCACGGAATGAGGAATGGTATCAAACTCCATTACTCATTCCGTTCCATGCGTCACACCAAGCGCGTCCTCCGATGTTCTCCCTCCACCAGCCTCCCCTGGAATGACGAACTGTCCGTGTAGCCTCAGGAGGCTGACCGTTAGTGGCGTTTCTGAAAATGGATCATTCAGTTTGACCTCCATCTTGTTCCCCCACCTCTCTCCTCTACTGGCCAGACACTAAGAAGTCTGCATTGAAGAAGAAGAAGAAGAAGAAGACTGTTTATTTGTCCATGCAATCAATTCTCATCAATTGTAGGAATGTGATACGTGCACCCCCTCCCTCCGAGACAACACACACACACACACTGCACACCCCCCTCCAAGACAGCACACGTGCACACCCCCAAGGGAGAACAGAGCTCTGGGCTCTGGGCACAGGGTCAGCCATATTCAGCGCCCCTGGAGCAGTTAGGGGTTAAGTGCCTTGCTCAAGGGCACAACGGCAGTGGTAGGCAGATATGATGTCAGTTACCAGCTCCCATCCGGCTCCCTCCTGGAGTGGGGAACGAACCAGCGACCTGCCGATTGCTGGCCGGCCCCTCTAACCTGTGACCTCTAACCTCTAGGCTACCTGCCGTCGCGTTGGCGTCTGGTATAAAATCAGCCTCACTCAGTCTGACGTCATCTTCTCTTCCCTCCCCCCTCCCCCCACACACAGTGATGGAGCTGGTGTACTGGCGGGACCCTAAGAAGTCAGCGGTGGCGTTTGGGGTGTCCCTGCTGGTGCTGCTGTCCCTGGCCACCTTCAGCATCATCAGCGTGGTGTCCTACCTGCTGCTGGCCCTGCTCTGTGTCACCATCACCTTCAGGATCTACAAGTCAGTGGTGCAGGCCGTGCAGAAGTCTGAGGACGGACACCCCTTCAAGTGAGTGGGGGAGGGAGGGATGGATGTGGGGGGAGGGTGGTTGGATGGAGTGATTAGGGCCAGAAGTCTGAGGACGGACACTCCTTCAAGTACGACTGGCTAGCATGGATGGATGGAGGGAGGGAGGGAGGGAGGGCGGGCGTGGTCCTCTGTGGCTCAGTTGGTAGGGCGTGGTGCTAATGCTTAGGTCGTGGGTTCAATTCCCGCTGGGACCATACATACTGAAACATGTATGCACTCACTGCAGTGTGAGTCGCTTTGGATAAAAGCGTCAGCTAAATGGCAGATATTTGAGTTATTGTACTTGGATTAGTTTCCCTTGGCTGTGTTTGACTAGAGGTGTGTGTGTGTGTGTGTGTCCTCCCAGGGCCCTGATGGAGAAGGACCTGAGCATCCCTCCAGAGACGTTCAGGAAGTGTGTGGACCTGTCTCTGGCCTACCTGAACCGATCCATCCGGCTGGCCCGCCACCTGCTGCTGGTCGAGGACCTGGTCGACTCACTCAAGGTGAACTCAGCAGCAGCATCATCATCATAACATCATAATCATCATAGCATAACCATCATCATCATAGCATAACCATCATCATCATCATACACTCCTACTTTCCAATACAAATACCATCCACCTTCATCCACCTCTCATTGCTTCATATAGAGCAGCACCACTCTACTCTACTCTATCACCAGCTCCACCCTGTAGATGGGCTTAGAACCCTCCACCCTGTAGATGGGTTTATAACCCGGGCTGTTATCTTTGTGTTATAAGCTGTTAATGTGGCTGTTATCTTTGTGTTATAAGCTGTTAATGTGGCTGTTATCTTTGTGTTATAAGCTGTTAATGTGGCTGTTAACCTTTGAGTTAGTCATTGGCCTCCTGCCACGTCGTCTCAGCCGGGGCTGGGTTGGTGGGGAACAGTTCAGACTCCGTCTGTACCGGATTGAATTTGTTCAATTGGCTTTAAATTGGCTCATTCATCTCCTCTCCTCTCCTCTCCTCTCCTCTCCTCTCCTCTCCTCTCCTCTCCTCTCCTCTCCTCTCACCTGCAACTGGTCCCCAGGTCATTTGCTCAGAGTGGTGATATTCTGCTGTGGTCTATTAGCTGTGTGAGTGCTGAGCGTTTGACCTCCTCTGGCTCCTCCTCAGCCTGTCTGTTATGCTTTGTTACCGCTGGGCAAGAAAGCCTGAAAAGCCGGTGTCATGTGACGTGACGTGGCGTGGAGCGGCGTGGCAGAGAAGAGACGGCTGGCAGATGTTGAAACGGCGGATTAGCAGTCGATCCGACTGAGACACAAGTAGATTACACGACTGAAGGGCGCCAGTTGTTGTGGTCGTCTGAAAACAAGTCACGACAACCAATCCTATTGAGTTGGGCTGTGTATGGGATGCTCGGTAAGATGTTTATGTATACGATGAAGCGCATAACCGGTCTGCTAGAACAGGAGGGTGTAAGTAGCATTATGAAGAGATTAGGATGTGGTAATCTAAGGCAGGACCCAAACGCCTCAAATTCCAATCCTTCTTCTAGGGCTCAATCTCACAACTCTTTTCCTTGATTCCTCTCCTTGTGTCCTCTCTCTCCTTGCCTCTGGTGAAGAGAGGGGAGGAACGGATGGGATCCAGAAGGTACTTTGTCTGCTGTCCCCTCTGTCGTTGTAATGCGTTCCTTTGTGTGTTCCAGCTGGCGGGCGTGATGTGGCTGATGACCTATGTCGGAGCCGTGTTCAACGGGATTACTCTGCTCATCCTGGGTGAGATGACACCCTCTAGTGGCCAGGCTCAGAACTGCATCCACCCTCTCCCTCTCTTTCAACAAACAAACAATGTTTTATTTGCCCATCAATCAGTCACTGTTTGGAATGTGGTATTTTGGTATGGAATCCTAACTCAAGATCATAATATAGCATTATTATTATTATTATTTTATTTTTTTGCATGAATTGATTTCATTGATTTCAATAGGAAATTTGCGAGATGATTCGAGTTACGTGCCAAATCTCGATTCCACCCTTAGCCTAGATAACTTACTTCCAGACACATTGCTCTAATAATCCATGAACGTATTGATTGTTGACTATGCAATGTCAGTGTGACAACAGCATGTTCAACATGACCTCTGTTTCTCTCTGTCAGCTGACGTTGTCTTCTTCAGCACGCCTCTGGTCTATGAGAAAAATAAGGTATGTATAAATATATATATATATAAAAAATGTATGTGTGTGTATATACAGTGGAGTAATCAGAGGACAGGCTCATTGTAATGCATGGAATGACATGCTTGAAATACTATTCCTCATTCCGTTCCATGCATTACAATAAGCCCGTCCTCCGATTTTCTACCTCCACCAGCCTCCCCTGGTAACTAAAGGGTTGCTTTAGTTTTGACTTGACATACAGTTACCACTGTTCGTTATGAAGCTGTGTGCTGATTGGTTGTTGTCCCTCAGACCCAGATTGACAAGTATGTCGACCTGATTCGCTCCAGAGTTGAAGAAACAATCGCAAAGTAAGGAGATTCATGTTTCTAATCAGTAGTGGGTTTAGGAAGTTTCTTCATCTTTTGATATTCTTCTGACCTAAATAAGGATGAATCTGATGAGACTGTTACCCAGGTATAGTGTCATACTGCTACCCAGATATAGCATCATACTGTTACCCCGGTATAGTGTCATACTGTTACCCAGATATAGCATCATACTGTTACCCAGGTATAGTGTCATACTGCTACCCAGGTATAGTGTCATACTGTTACCCCGGTATAGTGTCATACTGTTACCCAGATATAGCGTCATACTGTTACCCAGATATAGCGTCATACTGTTACCCAGATATAGCATCATACTGTTACCCAGATATAGCGTCATACTGTTACCCAGATATAGCGTCATACTGTTACCCAGATATAGCATCATACTGTTACCCAGATATAGCAGCTCTTCTGATGCATGAATCCTTGAGGTTCCTTCATTCTGACCACTGAACCATCTTAGTTGATCCAGTGAATCTCAGTGAAACCAGTCCCAGAGTCCTGTGTGCTGGTTCTGACCAGTGAAACCAGTCCTGAGGTGTCTATTAATTCTGTCTGTCTCTCCTCCTCAGGCTTCATGATAAACTCCCTGGCGCCATCAAGCGTACCAAAGCAGAGTGATCTGTCATCGCCACAGGTCTGGGTCACCCCCCACCCTGGCGATCTGTCCCCTGCTGTGACCCCCCCCCCCCCCAACCACCACTGTCCCCTGCTGCCTGTCTACTGTAACCTAACAACCCCCCCCGCCAAGTCCGATCACCCCTCCCTTCTACCCCAGTCGTACCTTCCACCACCCTCCCTCCCTAAGACCCAACAACCCCAACCCCCCCCCCCCCCATCCATCCCATCCCCCCATCCAGCCTTTCATCCTGTCATCCCCCAGCATCAAACTGGCGGCCAAGTCATTGCCTTTCCATCGTCAGTGTACCGTAACTAACCTGCTAGGGTGCAGCACCCGCTCCCTGTACCTGCTGTGAGCCGCCTCCGCTGTGTAACCTCTGCTGTTGTCCTGACCCTCAGACCATGTGCTCATAGCTTCCGTTAAAGTCAGCAGGATACAGCGCATCCAGAATCACTTCTACTTTGTGGAGGAGACACAGATACAGTGATTATAGTGTCTCTGAAAGCCAGTGTGTGTCCACTAATGTGTTTTGTGTTTGTGTTTTGAGGAACAAAAAAAAAATTAATAATTCTCTTGTGGTAGATAGAAGTATAGTAGTGTGTAAACTGTCACAAAATGGAATAAAGATCAATTTTAATTTATGTATGAAAGAAAGAAAGTAACTTTTAAGCACTTGGTATGTTGTGTTTTCTGTGTGATTGATGTAGCTGAGGAGGATCCATCTGTACTGGGTTTCTCCTCTTCATGTTAAGGTTAAGTATCTGCACTGCACTGAGTCTTTTGTAAGCAACTCATCAAACTTGAAAATAAAAATGAAGGAAACCATCGGAACCATGATTTGTTCTGTTTTGTGTGTGTGTGTACTCTTAGAACCCTCTTCCACCTTTCCCTAGGTCCTAGCTCCTACCTCCTTCCCTTAGCTCCTACCTCCTTCCCTTAGCTCCTACCTCCTTCCCTTAGCTCCTACCTCCTTCCCATAGCTCCTACCTCCTTCCCTTAGCTCCTACCTCCTTCCCTTAGCTTTTACCTCCTTCCCATAGCTCCTAGCTCCTTCCCTTAGCTCCTACCTCCTTCCCATAGCTCCTAGCTCCTTCCCATAGCTCCTAGCTCCTTCCCTTAGCTCCTAGCTCCTTCCCCTAGCTCTAGCTCCTTTCCTTTGCTCCTAACTCCTTCCCTTAGCTCCTACCTTCTTCCCTTAGCTCCTACCTTAGGGGGGAAGGCAGTGGAGGGTTATGGGGAAAGTGGAGAAGTGGTAGGGAGCCAATAGAAGCCTAGGGGGAGGAGACTAGAGACCCTAGGAAGCCAATAGGAGCCAAGGGACCAGGGGAGGGAGAGTGGAACAACATTAACATGAGCAGGCCTGCATCAGGAGGGTTCACTGCCAGCTAAAGGCTGGGGTGGGGGGGGCAATGGGGACAGTAGGTGTTGTTTAAATCATGACACAGCAGTTTCACAGCAAGACACATAGAGAGGAATGTGTAACCAGGGAGAGACTGATTAGCCATGTGTAGATGTGCTAATGAATGACGTGCTGGGCCCCTTACAGTCTCTGGTTGGAGGCAGGCCAGTGCTACTGTCCCTGGTCCCTGGTCCCTGGTCCCTGATCACTCCTGATTGGTCTAGACGAGCAGCAGGACCAATTACAGTCTGGTTGGAGGCGGACCAGGAAGCTGGATGCTCCTGTCCCTGGCCCCTGGTCACTGATGATTGGTCTACAGGGCAGACCAAGCAGGAGCTTTGAAACACAGATTTTCAGCCTGTCCTGAAAGACGCCTGTCTGTGTTGTCTTATGATAGGTGTTGTCATTCTGGAATTCCTGTCTTGGAAGTTACCAGACAGATCAATGTGGACTGAGTCACACTATCTATCAAAAACAATGGTGTTAATGTGGATGTATTCAATTAAACAACCTTTTTTTAAGTACTCTTCTTAATAAAAGTCCTGCTGCAAAATGCTCCTATTATTATTGAAGGGGACAAGTTTGCCTGCTTCTAACATTGGAGGGGACCTCTCCCCCCCTGTCCCCCCTGACCTCTCCCCCCCTGTCCCCCCCTGACCTCTCCCCCCCTGTCCCCCCTGACCTCTCCCCCCCTGTCCCCCCTGACCTCTCCCCCCCTGTCCCCCCCTGACCTCTCCCCCCCTGTCCCCCCTGACCCCCCCTGACCCCCCCTGTCCCCCCCTGTCCCCCCCTGACCTCTCCCCCCCTGTCCCCCCTGACTCTGACTAATTTGGATGCCTGACTTTCCAGACGACCATGGATACAGGTGGACATTTCTAAATTGGCTGTATGTTTTGGAGAGGGGGAGCGAGAGTGTCTGCAATAATCTTAGTTTTCTTCGAGATTGGACAGACCTTTCTGTTTTCGGGGGTTGGTCTTGAGCCATGGCACAAAACCCCAATGACATGCCTGCCCATCTCGGCTGGGCGGCTCCACTAATCATTTCGGTCCGTATTCATTCTTAAAAATTCGAGCGGGACCCAACCCCTGACACAAGTCCCGTCGGATTGGAGGTGAATCAAAGTTCTCCAGGACACAGACTCCCTCCACACATATCCAATAACAAACCCCAGCACATGGAGACGGTCAGGTGGTCAAAATGCACACGGAACAATTAGTCATGTAAAATGTATTGCATAAAAATGTAAATGTAAAAAAATTTAGTTTAGTATTTCATGGTTTATCATTGTAAACAGGCCCTACGTTCATGCTGTCATGAAAATATGTTGAGAAATGCGTGTCTGAAACATATTGTAACGACCCTGTGTAAGGCCCGTTAGCAGCTCCGCCGCCATTCGCTACAATATGTTTTAGCTTCCCTCGGAACCCACGCGACGCCTCTGCTGGTATCGCGCAATACATGATTGGAGAAGGTCTGATTTCAGTGACAGGAGAGGTTGAAAGTCCAGTCGGCTGAAAGTCCAGCTGCCGCCGCCGCCCAAAGTAACTGATTTTGGAGTCGATGCGCACCGCAACACAAACAGTTTTGCTCCTTTGACCAAAAGCGACATCAACTAGTGTTAACTACTCTGCAGCGGTAGTCTATAGATCAGTCCAGTCTGCTGAGTTCCGAGCCGCCCAGATGGGGTTCGCGGACCTCCTGAACGAGGTCGGTGGATTCGGACGTTTCCAGTGGATCCATGTCACGTTGCTCTGCATCCCGGGTCTCCTGATGGCCAGCCAGAACCTGATGAATAACTTCGCGGCCGGGATGCCCGGACACCACTGTAACATCCCCAACCGGACCTCCATCGCCCGCAGCCACAACATCTCCCTCTCCGAGGTCGACGACCGGCAACTGCTGCGCGCCTTCATCCCGGTGGACGCCACCGGCGACAAGCTGTCCAAGTGTACGCGGTACGTGGAGGCGCAGTGGCATCTTCTGGAGGGCAACGTGAGCGCGGTTGGGCCACAGGGTAACGGGACCGAGCCCGAGACAGAGATGTGTCTGGACGGATGGACCTACGACAGGACAGAGTTCCTGGAAACCATCGTCTCAGA
>NC_139656.1:34279680-34292180 GCF_951799395.1 Argentina silus | reverse complement strand
AACTTTTGGTTTTAACGTTGTCCCACAGTTATTCTCCATAGTCTATGGTTGGTACAAGACAGTGAATCAACATCCTTTTACATATGTTCATACAATGTTTGGATTTAGTCATTTCTGCACCATATCATTTTTCCGTCATGACCGATATACACAATGACACAACCAAAAAAAATATTAAAGGCCCATGCCAGCCAGTTTTGCTTCTTGGCTAAGCCAAATACAGCTAGGAGCAATTCTCAATAAAATATGTTGTAAGGTTGTTTGACTCAGTCACAAAAAAGCTGGTGAATGGGGGTTTAGAGGATTCTACTATTTGTCTCTGGGCGCTAACTTTACAAACAGGCTAGCCACGTCACACTTCAGCTCTGTAGCTGTGTGAAATGTCATACGTCATCCATCTGGACACTAAGGGGCGGTAGTGACCACCTCATGAACTCTGGCACAACAGGTGCATCCTATTATTTCATTATGACCTTTCTATTTAAGTTGTGTGTTTTGTATCTCCCAGTGTGGCTTGTCTCTCATGGTCCTCGTTGTCCTGTCATTTGATCTAGGCTCTAGTTTATTTAGTTCAGTTCCCTGGTTTGTTATTTTCCTCAGTCTGTTCCTTTCTACTCTGTGGATTCCGACCAGTAAAGTGGCTTTGCCTTTCAACTGTCTGGTCTCCTGTCTGCGCCTGGATCCTGTCCCACACACCTTACAATGCGGCCCTTTAATACAACATCATTTTTTCTAAAATGCCTGTGGGGTTGTGTCTCCACACACAGAGGTGGAGTGGCAGAGACACTGTTATCTAACATCCTGGTCTCTCCACACACAGAGGTGGAGTGGATCCCCACTAAGACCCGTACCCTGGTGGGCACCCTCAACTCCTTCTTCTTCACCTTCGGTCAGATGGTCCTGGCCGGCATCGCCCACAGCCTGAGGGACTGGCGCAAGCTGCAGGTGGCTGTCTGCGCTCCCTTCTTCTTCTTCTTCACCTACAGCTGGTGAGGGTCAGGGGAGGCTGGTGGAGGTAGAAATCGGAGGACAGGCTCATTGTAATGGGGAGAGGCAAGCAAAGTGAAACTTTTGTAGCTAAACGTGAGTTGACTTTGGAATTATGAGGGTAGGCATACACCATCTAGCCACAACCAGGTGAGGCTGGTACAGTCATGTGACCCTACTGGGTTCAATACCGGGTCATCTGCAAGCCACAATGCCATGTCAGCCTGCTGAGTTTAGTTCAACTGGCTAACACAGTCTTGTGGTGTGCAGAGGACCAAGGTTGGAACCCAGGTTGTTTACATTTTGCTCATATGTTGATGATCCTGAATACTACTTTACATGTTTAGGTTCTAGATTCCTGTCAGTCTATTCAGAGTCTCCACATCTCTAGTCTGACAGTCTATTCAGAGTCTCCACATCTCTAGTCTGACAGTCTGGACGCCTGTTCCTGATTGGTCCGTAGGTGGTACTCAGAGTCAGCTCGTTGGCTGGTCCTGAACAGGCGCTCTGGGGAGGCTCTGAAACACATCCACCGTGTGGCCAGGATCAACGGCAAACCTGAGATGGCTGAGAAGATCACCATGGAGGTGTGTGTGTGTGTGTGTGTGTGTGTGTGTGTGTGTGTGTGTGTGTGCGTGTGCCTGCCTGTGTGTGTGTGTGTGTGTGACAGGTGCTTGAGTCTCACATGCATAAGGAGGTCCAGTCTAATGACCTGTGTGTGTGTGTGTGTGTGTGTGTGTGTGTGTGTGTGTGTGTGTGTGTGTGTGTGTGACAGGTGCTTGAGTCTCACATGCATAAGGAGGTCCAGTCCAGCAAGTCTATGCACACAGCGTACGACCTGTTCCGCACCCCAGTCATGAGGAAGATATCAGTCTGTCTCATGGTCGTCTGGTAAGATCTACTCTACCTATATCTACACAGATCTACTCTACCTATATCTACATAGATCTACTCTACCTATATCTACATAGATCTACTCTACCTTTATCGACACTGGTGCACAAATCTACTCTACCTATATCTACATAGATCTACTCTACCTATATCTACACATGTGCACAGATCTACTCTACCTAAATCTACACAGATACATAGATCTACTCTACCTATATCTACACAGATCTACTCTACCTAAATCTACACAGGTGCATAGATCTACTCTACCTATATCTACACAGATCTACTCTACCTATATCTACACAGATCTACTCTATCTATATCTACATAGATCATGTCTACACAGGTGCATAGATCTACTCTAGGAACCCCTACCCCAGTGGCTGCTGGTGCCTTTCATGATTAGAGATGAAAACTGTTGATGAGCATGGTCTTTTTTCTATTACAGCATGTTGGATGACTGTCATTAATATTCCATTTGCCCAGGGAAAGTCCCATGGTAACAGAATGATGCTGGCACTCGATTGTTCACTTTCAAATGTATGCCACACAAAAACCCTTGATAGCAAAGTTTTACAAACCATACAACTAGGATTAGGATTACTTCTAACAATTCCAACTGAAAATACCAAAACACATTTACTTTGAGAACTGTGCAGGTTCAAAGTTTGATAACGGAATGACAATAACATCTCCCTGGGTTTTTTATGTAACCACGTTTCCCCAAAACTCTTAAATGCTCCAAATTAAGATTTTAAATATGTCCGCAGAAAGAGTGGCGAGTTTGAAAATATCTCTTTTGGTTGTTGAGCTACAGTAAGGGAAGTGGATTTACATCCAGTAACAGAATGACGGTAACAGAATGACGGTAACAGAATGACGGTAACAGAATGACTGCGTGGGTCCCCTACAGAAATGCATCATTTCTGGATTTTAATGTCATTCTTGACATGATGATGTACTGTAGCCAAAATAGGGACACAAATGTAGAAATATACAATAGACTACAATATACAAAGACACTCTCATTAAGGTAATAATGGCCTTTTATCAACTAACCATATATATAAAACATTGAAAAGGATAATTAATAGAACTCAAGAAACATATATCGGCTTTTGAAACTTTTCTTAATTTATACAAAACTTTTTTTTGGCACTCCAGAATGTAAAAGAAGAGAACAACCTGGAAGACGTCTCCTTATTTCTCCTTCGGTTGATTTTTAGCGGGACAAGCGAACACGTTGCCATGGTTTCGCCATCTTCAGAACATCCATTGAACTGATTATCCAGCTCTCTCCCTCCTCCTCCAGGTTCTCCACCAGCTTCGCCTACTACGGCCTGGCCATGGACCTGCAGAAGTTTGGGGTCAACATCTACCTGATGCAGATCATCTTCGGCGCCGTGGACTTCCCTGCCAAGCTGGTGGCACTGGGCATGCTCAGTTACCTGGGGCGACGCATTACCCAGTCCACCTGTCTCATCCTCTCTGCCCTCACCATCTTGGCTAACATTTTCATTCCCTCAGGTTAGACACACACACACACACACACACACACACACACACACACACACACACACACACACACACACACACACACACACACACACACACACCACTTACATTATGTTTGCATTGTATATAGTTGAGGTGAAATATCATCAGTGTTTCTCATGCTGAGCTGGTATGAGGCAAATGGAGCTTTAAAGGGGTGTTTCATCTTTTTAAAACTTTTTTAAAAAGTTTGGCCCTAACCTTGGCCGTAGTTGATTAGCCTAAGCAGTTTGTAGTTACATTTGTTGCTTCATTAGTTACTGAGTAGTTACTTCATTAGTTACTGAGTAGTCATATTTTGTTGTGTATTATTGTATGGTTAATAGAGTGGAGGTTCTATGGTACCCCCCCCCCCCACACACACACACACACCCTCACGCTCCTCCACAGACATGCAGACGTTAAGGACTGCCCTGGCCTGTCTGGGGAAGGGCTTCACCTCAGCATCCTTCACCTGTGTTATTCTGTTCACCGGGGAACTCTACCCTACTGTCATCAGGTAACACACACACACACACACATACACACACACACACACACACACACACACACACTGCAACTATGCAGATATGAATAATGATACTCCCACACTACAGTCAGGTGATAATTAAGGAGCACTCCTCACCTCTTCATCTACCACATCATCCCCCCCCCTCCCGCCCCCCCCCATCTCCCTTCCAGACAAACAGGACTGGGTTTAGCGAACACCATGGCGAGGATTGGTTCCATGGCAGCGCCAGCTGTCCTGATCCTAGACGAGGTCCTGCCCGCTCTGCCCGGCCTGGTGTACGGGGGGGCCGCTGTGGTCGCAGCGGTCTTCGCCTGCTTCCTCCCTGAGACCCTCAATGTACCCCTGCCTGATACCATCGATGACGTGGAGGAGAGATGGTATCTGTCTGTCTATCTGTCTGTCTGTCTGTCTGTCTGTCTGTCTGTCTGTCTGTCTGTGTGTTTGTGCATACAGTATATGTACGTTTGTGTGAGTGCCAGGGCTAAGGTGAAGCCAGCTGTATAACATGCGTGCGTGTGTGTGTGTGTGTGTGTGTAACAGGGCTAAGTTGCGGGTAGATACCCAGGAGGACGAGGTCCAGAAGAAGAGTCTGGCGCTGCAGGAGATGAAGGATGGAGCAGGAGCAGAGGATGATGGGAAAACTACGGGGCTGAACGCCCGGTGACCAATCAGCAGTGGGGAGAATGTTCAGAAGGCAGCATACTATTAATGTACTCTCTTAGGTTCCAGAAGGTTCTGCTGTCCCTGTGGGAGAACCCTTTGAAAGTTCCCAACATAGTCTCCAAAGGAATAGGTTCTGGGGGACTGTTTCTGCAGACCAAGGAAATACGGCCTGGGGGATTGTATTATCTGCTATACCAGCGTTGGACCGCCTGTTTAGACATAAGATACGTCAAAAACTAAAGATACGTTGCGTAAGAGTTACTGGAATTACGACTTACGTGGCGGTTAGGCAGGATTAGGCATTAACTTAGACTGGTTAAGGTTAGGCAGTGGTTCATGCCTCCACCACCCTGCCCACCTACTTATGCAGCGTTCTGCCTTTGGTATTTACCTGCAGCTAGATAACACCTTCACACAGGTAACACCTTCACACAGATAACACCTTCACACAGGTAACACCTTCACACAGATAACACCTTCACACAGGTAACACCTTCACACAGATAACACCTTCACACAGATAACACCTTCACACAGGTAACACCTTCACACAGATTCTTCACACAGGTAACACCTTCACACAGGTAACACCTTCACACAGGTAAAACCTTCACACAGATAACACCTTCACACAGATAACACCTTCACACAGATTCTTCACACAGATAACACCTTCACACAGATTCTTCACACAGAACGGATTCTTTGGTCTGCAGAAATGATACCCCCCGAACGTAATCTTTCGGAGACTGGGTTGAAGGTTCCATGTAGAACCCTTTTAGGTTCCATTAAGAATCTTCTGTGGAAAGGGTTCTACATGGAATCCAAAAGGGAATATGGAACCTAAAAGGGTTCTCCCACAGGGACAGCTGATTCTTCTGAGAGTGCAGATGACTCAACATGTAGCATACATGGAAACCAACGAATGTAAGACAAGAAAGGCGACTTTCCCAGACCCTAGTCCTGGTTGACCCAGGTTTAGCTAGTCTTGGATTGAAGGGAGGAATCTCTGTTGAAGATGCTGTTTAGTCCTGGGGTTCACGAGACAGGCCCTGTGTGGTTCTGGAGGGAAGGTACCTGATGGGTTCTGGAAGGAGGCATAAGGGTGTCAGGCTGGTTCTGTGGGTGTGTGGAGGGATCAGGCCCCAAGTCCTTCGCTGCCAAACTCACATTGTTTTGGTCTTTCTGGTTTTGTAATAAATCAATGGATTGGTATGAATTAGTTAAACAACGATAGATTCATGGATTAATTTCCATTTTCAAGGTTGAAATGGCCAAGACCTGTCCTCTTTGTCTTGACATTCACCATGTTCTCACTGTAACCAAAATACGTCTCCTGTGATGAAGACTGTCAGTGTGTCTTTTATAATTACATATCCACTGTCTGCACTTTTCATAATCTTCTAATTTTGTAATTTTGTAATTGTATAATTGTATAGCCTAACACAGACATTCTGTACAATTGACATGTTGGAACATACGTGTGGAACCTTTATTTTTGGCAGGGAGTCCCATTGAGACCAAGGTCTCTTTTAGAAGGGAGCCCTGCATCCACACATTACAACCATACATCATACATACATACAAAATTACAATATGAAAGGGTTTGTTTAAAGGTGCTCAGATGCTCGCATCAAGTATAAAATGAGTGCCTTGTTACTGGGCATCTTTTTATCTCAGATGTAGGAGAGTGAAGACTTTATGAACTATAACTTGGGGATCAGTTTTCTATCATGAATGTTCTGAAGATGTTGTCTGTTTTACATTTCCACATGCAGCACAGCAGGAGCCTTCTGTTGACCGTAGTGTCAACATACACAATACTGTTTCTGCTACAAAAACCTCTCATAGTTTAGTCTCATAGCCTGCTGTAACAAACCTGTTATACATCTAAACGTGTTTATCTCCAGAGAGTGTGATACTGCACAACATTACTGTGGATTAATTAATCTGTTGTCTGTCTTTAACATGAAGTTAAAGCCGGTTCTGTTTTGAATTAAGCTTGTTCTGATTTATTTAGGTTTAACTTGTCATTGCAAAACCGTTGGGATCTTGGCAATGTCAAGACTCTCACTTGGTTGTCAGATTGTTGATAGTTATTGTAGCTGTGGAGCTGTGATCATATACTCTGAATAAACTATGCTGTGGTATATTAGTTTCATATTGGACATTTGTCATATGTTGGGCTGAGGCTCTTCAAATCTAAATAGCTCTTTAACGGTGCATTCAGTTCATGTTTGATTATGATGGTAAAAGTGTATTATGTTGCACAACCCTGAAATAGATTCAAACTTCAATAGACCTTGAGCCTTAGAAACCTAAAACCTACGTCAGTCACACCAGAGACACCCCAGCAACTAGATATGACACATGATCTGTTGTGAACAATAGTCACTATTAAACATGATCTGTTGTGTACAATAGTGACTATTAAACATGTTCTGTTGTGTACAATAGTCACTATTAAACATGTTCTGTTGTGTACAATAGTCACTATTAAACATGATCTGTTGTGTACAATAGTCTCTATTCAACATGTTCCGTTGCGTAGAGAACACTAGTCACTATCAAACATGTTGTAATTCAGGGCTAAGGTGCTGGGTGTAATTGTTTAAACCATGACACAGCAGTTTCACAGCAAGTCACATAGAGAGGAATGTGTAACCAGGGAGAGACTGATTAGCCATGTGTAGATGTGCTAATGAATGACGTGCTGGGCCCCTTACAGTCTCTGGAGGCAGGCCAGTGCTACTGTCCCTGGTCCCTGGTCACTGGTCACTGGTCACTGGTCACTGGTCACTGGTCCCTAGTCACTGGTCACTGGTCACTGGTCCCTGGTCACTGGTCACTGGTCACTGGTCCCTGGTCCCTAGTCACTGGTCACTGGTCACTGGTCCCTGGTCACTGGTCACTGGTCACTGGTCACTGGTCCCTGGTCACTCCTGATTGGTCTAGACAAGCAGCAGGGCCAATTACAGTCTCTGGTTGGAGGCGGGCCAGTGCTACTGTCCCTGGTCCCAGGTCACTGCTGATTGGTCTAGATGAGCAGCAGGGCCAATTGTAGAGGGCAACAACCAATACGATTGTGAGAAACCATCAACAAAAAGAAAAGTGTGTATTAAGCTAGAGAGGGAGAGAGTTTGATAGACAGACCCATCATAGAATAAGAGAGGCAGGCTGATGTAACGTCCTCTGACACTGTAGAAGGCCGACTGATAGCATTTCTCACCACCATCAGTAGGCAGAGGCAGAGAGGCCAGATAAAGACATTCAGGTTCCACCATTAAGCCTGAATGACTGTCCTGGTTTGAGTGGCCGCTGAGCAAGATAACAGTCTGACCGGTAGATAAGCACTCACTTTCTAGAGACCACCTACTGTTGTGAGTTATCATTCAGATGGAAGACAGACAGGAGGTAAACGGTGATGAGAAAGAAATTGAATTATCCATTTATGCATCACAGAAGTGTCCTAACCCGGAACACAGGTTACACTGAGCAAAGGGTCTCTTCCGTTGTAAATGATTCTTCAGCCCAGTTAGCATTTAACAGCCAGGGTACCTGGAGGCAATCTTGGATTGGTCAGTTGATGCAAAAACATGACTTAATCATTTTATGGCTTACTGTGTACACAACCCCTGGACCTATATAACAGGGACGACATGCAGATGCCACACGAACGTTCCGGAGATGGTGTTGGAGGATTGTATGTCCTGAGAAAATGAGGACACGACAACAGTAAGTGGTTTATGTGGTGTGTCGGCTGTTTGGACTAACATGTCAATGAGTTTCTCTCAGAGTCTGGGCCATTCATTACTTGTTGTAACAAGCCCTCTCTGTGAAATTCCACTACAAGGGATTTAACAGGCCTCTTTTGTGTAGCTACAGATTAATAACCCGATTACACATTTTCATTCGTTTTGAGGGAGAGTTTAACAATATGAACATTGTACAGGGACACATGGATATGAATAATTATCATTCACCTTCGTGTTCCTGTATTTAAAAACAATTGTTTGGCTTAATTGTGTACAATTATCAGTAGCTCCTATTGTAATAGGCGACAGTATGCTGACAGGAGTGTACAGTCTGCGCACTGCCCAGGGACTCCAGCATGCGCATATGGCAAGAAGTCTCTCAACTCAAGCCAGTGATTCTCAGGGGAGCATACAGTCCAGTAACTGGCCTGGGTGTGAGGCTTATCTGACAACCATTATCACCGTCATGCATGATTGTGTTAAGAGTATCTGCGCTCCGTGTTGTAAAGCTACACTATAAAGACTTTGTCGGAGAGCAACAGGTGAACCTTCGCCGAGCGGTAGAATATTTACTCGGGCGGTAAGCGACGGATTCTGGAGTCGATGTGCACCGCATCAGAACGACTTTTGCTCTTTTGAGTAAAAGCGAGACTCAACAAGTGTTGACTAGACATTAGTCCACATCACTCTGCTGCAGAACCGTTTAGTAGTAGAGGTTCCCGAGTTCCCCCGCTGCCGAGATGGGGTTCGCGGACCTCCTGAACGAGGTCGGTGGATTCGGACGTTTCCAGTGGATCCATGTCACGTTGCTCTCCATCCCGGGTCTCCTGATGGCCAGCCAGAACCTTCTGAACAACTTCACGGCCGGGATGCCGGGACACCACTGTAACATCCCCAACCGGACCTCCATCGCCCGCAGCCACAACATCTCCCTCTCCGAGGTCGACGACCGGCAACTGCTGCGCGCCTTCATCCCGGTGGACGCCACCGGCGACAAGCTGTCCAAGTGTACGCGGTACGTGGAGGCGCAGTGGCATCTTCTGGAGGGCAACGTGAGCGCGGTTGGGCCGCAGGGTAACGGGACCGAGCCCGAGACAGAGATGTGTCTGGACGGATGGACCTACGACAGGACAGAGTTCCTGGAAACCATCGTCTCAGAGGTAAGGGCTCAGGAGAGGACATGCGCACACCGCGGTGCGTAAAATATCTGGCGCCATGAGATGGGGATTTAATAGAGGGTATTTAATATTAATGGACAAGTGTATGGTTTCAGATTAGAATGATCATTATGATGATGATGATGATGAAGGTGGTGGTGATGATGGTAATGGTGGTGATGATGATGATGATGATGGTGGTGCTGAGGTTGATGATGATGATGATGATGATGAAGGTGACGGTGAAGGTGATAATGGTGGTGATGAGGTTGATGATGATGGTTGTAATGATCATAAGGTTCATGATGATGAAGGTGATGGTGATGATAGTCATGATGGTGATGATGGTGATGGTGGTGATGATGATGATGATGATGGAGTTTATGATGATGATGATGATGGTGATTGTGCTGATGATGATGATGGTGATGGTGGTGATGATGGTTGTGATGATGATGGTAATGGTGGCGAAGATAATGGTGGGGATGATGATGATGATGGTGATGGTGGTGATGATGGTTGTGATGATGATGGTGATGATGATGATGATGATGATGGTGATGATGATGATGATGATGATGATGATGCTGGTGATGATGTTGTTCATGATGATGATGATGATGATGCTGGTGGTGATGGTAGTGAAGGTAATGGTGGTGATGATGATGATGATGATGATGATGATGATGATGATGATGATGATGGTGATTACCTCTCTCCAGTGGGACCTGGTGTGTACACTGCGGCCCCTCAAACAGATGAGCCAGACCATCTACATGGGCGGAGTCCTGGCAGGGGCCATCATCTTCGGAGGGCTGTCAGACAGGTGAGTACCTGTCACTGTCCTCCTCTCTGTCAGACAGGTGAGTACCTGTCACTGTCCCTCCTCTCTGTCAGACAGGTGAGTACCTGTCACTGTGTCACTGTCCTCTTCTCTGTCAGACAGGTGAGTACCTGTCACTGTCCTCCTCTCTGTCAGACAGGTGAGTACCTGTCACTGTCCCTCCTCTCTGTCAGACAGGTGAGTACCTGTCACTGTGTCACTGTCCTCCTCTCTGTCAGACAGGTGAGTACCTGTCACTGTCCTCCTCTCTGACAGACAGGTGAGTACCTGTCACTGTCCTCCTCTCTGACAGACAGGTGAGTACCTGTCACTGTCCTCCTCTCTGTCAGACAGGTGAGTACCTGTCACTGTCCTCCTCTCTGTCAGACAGGTGAGTACCTGTCACTGTGTCACTGTCCCTTCTCTATGGTCATTGGCTTCATTAGTGTAAAGGAACTTTGACACAGGAGCTTAATGGAGATCTCATCCACAGCCAAGAAACATTAAGTTATCATTGTTGCCACGGTGATAATGATTGAACAGTGGAAGGAAACTTAATTCATCCATCAAACAACCCAGGTGATGCACATCGCTTGCAGGTTTACATTTTAAGAGTAGGCTCTAGGAACACAGAGTCAGCCTAGTCCTAGAACACAGAGTCAGCCTAGTTTTAGAACATAGAGTCAGTTCTAGAACATAGAGTCATCTTGGGTCCAGGTCTGTGTTGACTGTGCAGCCACATTAGATATACTGTAGTTGGAATGGTGACTGTCTCTGCAGTAGCTCAGCTGTGACTCTGAGCTAGTACAGTGACTCTCTGTAGTACATCAGCTGTGACTCTGAGCTAGTACAGTGACTCTCTGTAGTACATCAGCTGTGACTCTGAGCTAGTACAGTGACTCTCTGTAGTACATCAGCTGTGACTCTGAGCTAGTACAGTGACTCTCTGTAGTACATCAGCTGTGACTCTGAGCTAGTACAGTGACTCTCTGTAGTACATCAGCTGTGACTCTGAGCTAGTACAGTGACTCTCTGTAGTACATCAGCTGTGACTTTGAGCTAGTACAGTGACTCTCTGTAGTACATCAGCTGTGACTCGGAGCTAGTACAGTGACTCTCTGTAGTACATCAGCTGTGACTCTGAGCTAGTACAGTGACTCTCCCTGCAGTAGGTCAGCTGTGACTCTGAACTGGTTTGTTCTTGTGCTGTTTGAACATTAGAACCCAACAGAGGCCAGCTGAGTCCCCTGGATTAACATTCCCTAGATGCCAGACCTTCCCGCTGTTTGTTGCATTTTTTGTAATTTCATAGAGGCACAGTGTGTGTTCTACGCTGCGCTGTGAGTCTGTGCGTGTGTGCGTGTGTGTGTGTGTGTGTGTATGTGTGTGTGTGTGTGTGTGTGTGTGTGTGTGTGTGTGTATGTGTGTGTGTGTGTTCAAGTTCAAGTTTATTTGTTACGTCTCATACACGAGTGCAGGGAGGAAAATTCTTGTGCTCGGTTCCTTGACAATGCAGCATACAATACAAATAATACAATAATACAATAATACAAATACGCAGTAGTGCAATGAGGTAAGACAAGACAATAAGTGACATAGTACAAGATAAGTGAGACAAGACAATAAGTGACAGTACGATATAAGTGAGACGGTTGGACAGTGACGATTGTTGGGGACACAAGACAGTAGACATGACACAAGTGCAGTATAAATAGTAGATTAAAAAAGTAAAGTGGTTCAGTGGAATGTCATTATTATTGTGCCGTTGGTGTGAGAGGTGTTGTTAAAGTGACTGTGTGCTGGTAGAGTCCATTCTGTGGGGGTGCTGGTAGAGTCCATTCTGTGGGGGTGCTGGTAGAGTCCATTCTGTGGGGGTGCTGGTAGAGTCCATTCTGTGGGGGTGCTGGTAGAGTCCATTCTGTGGGGGTGCTGGTAGTCCATTCTGTGGGAGTGCTGGGGGTAAAGTCATGAGTTCGGGGTAGGCTTGTTCATGAGTCCAGCCTGATGGCCTGGGGGAAGTAGCTGTTGGAGAGCCTCTGAGTTTTGGCCCTGAGGCTCCGGAGGAGGCAGCAGTTCAAACAGGCTGTGGTTGGGGTGGCTGGGGTCCCTGATGATCCTCCGGCTTTGCTGACGCATTGTTTGCTGTATATTTC
>NC_139656.1:34262180-34274680 GCF_951799395.1 Argentina silus | reverse complement strand
CCATTATTTGAAAATATACTTTAAAAAATCTGCTTTAATGCACTGAGCGATTTTCTTCTCAGAAACCCTTTGAAAGTCAAGAATTACAATGAAAAGCGAGTTAGGACACGACTATGAGCACCATGTTGTGATTTCCATTTCAATCTGACTTTAAGACAATCTACAAACAGTCCAGCTCTCTCCCTCCTCCTCCAGGTTCTCCACCAGCTTCGCCTACTACGGCCTGGCCATGGACCTGCAGAAGTTTGGGGTCAACATCTACCTGATGCAGATCATCTTCGGCGCCGTGGACTTCCCTGCCAAGCTGGTGGCACTGGGCATGCTCAGTTACCTGGGGCGACGCATTACCCAGTCCACCTGCCTCATCCTCTCTGCCCTCGTCATCTTCGCTAACATGTTCGTTCCCTCAGGTTAGACACACACACACACACACACACACACACACACACACACACACACACACACACACACACACAAGCAAGTTGCGGTTTGAGATAATTCCTACAGTTAGTAGTTGGCCAGAACTCTGTCGCCCCTCCACAGACATGCAGACGTTAAGGACTGCCCTGGCCTGTCTGGGGAAGGGCTTCACCTCATCATCCTTCACCTGTGTTTACCTGTACACTGGAGAACTCTACCCTACTGTCATCAGGTAACACACACACACACACACACACACACACACACATACATACACACACACACACACAGACACACAGACACACAGACACACACACCCACACACATACATACACACACACACACACAGACACACAGACACACACACCCACACACACACACACCCACACACACACGCCCTCCTTCTCCTCTTCTTCATCGTTCTCCTCCTCTCCCCTCACCCTCCCCCCGCCCCCCTATCCAGACAAACAGGAATGGGTTTGACGTCCACCATGGCGAGGATTGGTTCCATGGCAGCGCCAGCTGTCCTGATCCTAGACGAGGTCCTGCCCGCTCTGCCCGGCCTGGTGTACGGGGGGGCCGCTGTGGTCGCAGGGGTCTTCGCCTGCTTCCTCCCGGAGACCCTCGATGTACCCCTGCCTGATACCATCGACGACGTGGAGGAGAGATGGTATCTGACTCTCTGTCTGTCTGTCTGTCTGTCTGTCTGTCTGTCTGTCTGTCTGTCTGTCTGTCTGACAGTCTATCTCTGTCTGTCTAGTCTAGTCTATCCGTCTGTCTGTCTGTCTGTCTGTCTGTTTGTCTGTCTGCTTGCCTGCCTGCCTGCCTGTCTGTCTGTCTGTCTGTCTGTCTGTCTGTCTGTCTGTCTGTCTGCCTGCCTGCCTGTCTGTCTGTCTGTCTGTCTGTCTGTCTGCCTGCCTGCCTGTCTGTCTGTCTGTCTGTCTGTCTGTCTGTCTGTCGGACTGTCGGTCTGTCGGTCTGTCGTTTGTCTGTCTGTCTGTCTATCTCGTCTGTCTGTCAGTCTGTCAGTCTGTGTATGTGTATATGTATCTGTGTGTGTGTCAGGGCTAATGTGAAGCCAGTTCTATAACATGCATACATGATGGTATTGTGTGTGTGTGTGTGTGTGTGTGTGTGTGTGTGTGTGTGTGTGTGTGTGTGTGTGTGTGTGTGTGTGTGTGTGTGTGTGTGTGTGTGTGTGTGTGTGTGTGTGTGTGTGTGTGTGTGTAACAGGGCTAAGATGCAGTCAGGTACCCAGGAGGACGAGGTCCAGAAGAAGAGTCTGGCGCTGCAGGAGATGAAGGACGGAGCAGGAGCAGAGGATGATGGGAAAACTACGGGGCTGAACGCCCTGTGACCAATCAGCAGTGGGGAGAATGTTCTAGAGACATAGAGACACGGAGACATAGTCAGTCTCTCACGTCTGCTAGCCAAGCCAGAAGCTAACTAATGTAGATGACTCGACACGTAGCAAAGACAGAAACCAAAACATGGACGCCAATTACTGTAAGACCCTGAGGGGTAGTTCCCCAGACCCAGTTTTAGTCTAGTTCTGGACCGACCCAGGTTCAGGTTTAGCCTGAAGGGAGTAACCTCCAGGAGGCAGGAGCCAGGACCTCTATGTCTGGGAAGGTGAGGGTGGAGGTCTGGGTGGTGGGGGTGTGTGGAGGGATCAGGCCCCAAGTCCTTCACTGCCAAACTCACATTGTTTTGGTCTTTCTGGTTTTGTAATAAATCAATGGATTGGTATGAATTAGTTAAACAACAATAGATTCATGGATTCATTTCCATTTTCAAGGTTGAAATGGCCAAGACCTGTCCTCTTTGTCTTGACATTCACCATGTTCTCACTGTAACCAAAATACGTCTCCAGTGATGAAGACTATCAGTGTGTCTTTTACATACTGACTGTCTGCACTTTTTGCAGTGTATTATTGTATAGCCTAACAGCCTAATAGTTCTGTAAATTAGACACATAACACATATTAAAGGTTTGGTTTAAAGGCGCTCACATCACACAAGTATAAAATTAGGGCCTTAATTCTGGGAATGTTTTCTATAACTGAGGTGTTCTGTAGGAGAGAGAAGGTTTATGTAACTATAACTTGGGCTCAGTGTTCTATCATGAATGTTCTGAAGATGTTGCCAGTGTTCCATCTGTAGGCATTAGTACAGTGGCCTGGGTAAGTCATGGGACAGGGAAGCACTTTCTTCTTTTGGCTCTACACTCCAAAACTACTATTATGTTAACGTAGAGAATCTATTTCTCTTTTATTTGATGGTATTTGTGTACATATTGGTTTCACCATTCAGAAATTACAACACCTTTTTATGCATAGTCCCACTATTTTACGGTACCCAAAAGTAATGGGACAATTGGCTTGACAGGTGTTTCTGGTAAGTCAGGTGTGTTCCGTCACATCATTTGTGCAGCATAAGAGAGCTGTCAATGTCCAGTATTGAATCTAGGCTTTGTATTTGCCTTTGGAGTGTCAACATGAGGACCAAAGATGTGACACTGAAAGTCAAGGAAGCATTATTAGGCTGAAAAAGACCGAAGAATGCTCACCATAATTAAGAAAACCCCCCAAACAGCTGTCCCACAGACCAGGAACACTCTAAACAGCTGACCAGGAACACTCTAAACAACAGACCAGGAACACTCTAAACAGCTGTCCCACAGACCAGGAACGCTCTAAACAGCTGTCCCACAGACCAGGAACACTCTAAACAACTGACCAGGAACACTCTAAACAACAGACCAGGAACACTCTAAACAGCTGTCCCACAGACCAGGAACGCTCTAAACAGCTGTCCCACAGACCAGGAACACTCTAAACAGCTGACCAGGAACACTCTAAACAACAGACCAGGAACACTCTAAACAGCTGTCCCACAGACCAGGAACACTCTAAACAGCTGTCCCACAGACCAGGAACACTCTAAACACTCTCCAGGAGACAGGCATGAATGTGTCAGAAACGACCATCCGCAGAATACGTCACCAGCAGAACTACAGACGCTTCATTGTACTTGCTTCACTTGTGAACAGATAAGATGAATATTATCATGTACCAGAGTGATTGCAAGAGGAAAGTTTTGAGAAAAAAGGATCTGCCCAAGATTTACAGCATGCCATCTCATCTGTGAAACATGCTGGAGGGGGGGGGGGGGGGTCATGGTTTGGGCATGTATAGCTGCCACTAGAACTGGCTAACTTGTCTTAATTGATGATTGTAACTATTCTGAAGTGTACAGAAACATCTTGTCTGCTCGAGTGCAAGAAAATGCCTCCAAATTCATTGTGTTTCATCATACAGTAAGACAATGACCCCAAACATAGTTGCCATAGCAACTAGAGAGTTTTTCAAGACCAGAAAGTGGAAAGGTCTTTACTGGTCAATCTTCAGACTTAAATCCAATTGAACATTTATTTCATTTCCTGATGATAAGATTTTAGGCAAAAAAACTTCAAAACAAACAACTGCAGTCCAGGCCTGGCAGAGCATCACCAGAGAAGATACCCAGCGTCTGGTGGGGTCAATGGGTCACAGACTTCAGGCAGTTATTGCATGCAAAGGATTGTTGACCAAATAGTAAACATGAGTGCTTAATTTGGACATTTGATGAATCTGTCCCCTTTCTTTTGGGTACCCTGAAACAGGGGAACTATGCATAACAAGTGTTGCAATTTCTGAATGATGAAACCAATATGTACACAAATACCATCAAATAAAAGCTGAGAATCTCTACTTTAACCTAACAGTCATTGTTTGATTTCAAATCCAAACTTTTGGAGTGTAGAGCCAAAAGAATACAAAATGCTTCATTGTCCCGTTACTTACACAGGGCGCTGTATATTAACCAGTCATGACAGAAACTGGAGGATGGGCTCATTATAATGCATGGAATGGAATCAGGAATGGTATCAAATAAATGTGCTTCTCATTCTCCATTCCTTATTCCATTCCATGCTTTATAATGAGCCCGTCCTCCGATTTCTACCCTTACCGGCCTCCCCTGATGAACGCGGCGTTTATAACGATGACCTCGTGCCGGTTCCTGGCGTCTCAGAGTGGCATCTGGAACACACCTGTTGTACCTGTAGACCTGTTCATCTCAAGAAGGTGTGATGCTGCATAACACAGCTGTGTATTCATTCATCTGTTGTCTGTCTTTAACATTACACGTATTAAGTTCGTCCTCATTTATTTAGCTTTGATGTTTCATTGTAAAACCGTTTGGGTCTTGGCAATGTTAACACTCCCACTTGGTTGTAATATTGTTGATAGTTATTGTAGCTGTGGAGCCCTGAGCTTCCAATCACAATAAACGCATGTGCTTCACTGGCTGATTGTTGTTGTTTTCATGAAACCGATCCAAGCAGCTGTTGTTTTTCCTGATTCAGAGAAATGAGAACTTTTCAGTTTGACCTGCTACATACAGAACAAGTCTCATGTGATGTTATCATGACATTATGGTGGGTTTCTAACATTTGTTTCAGAGTTTATGATTTTATGATATGCTTGAGCTGTATGGTGTTGCACTTACCGTAAGATACCACACAGTGGCGGTACGATGATACGACGCTGTAAAAATGTTGCCAAATACACAAATGTTTTATAAGAATAACAATTTCACACCCACACAGCCATAACCATAACCATAACCATAACCATATAATGTACATGGCTTAAGCGGGATGGTGCGACAGATAGTAAAACAGGTACATAGAAACGATTAGACTTCTTTATGAGTGACATTTGCACCCGCAGTACATTACATGTACATTATCTTAAACCGGTAGTCCTATGCACCTAGGGAGGCATTACATGGATTTGCTCACAATTCACATTTGACCCATGACATAATCTGCTACATTTAGGCCAAATGTTGTTCATCATTTGAGGTGTCTCGGTGAACCGTGGAAGCCCTGCCCCGCTGCAGCCGCGGAACAGGTAACACAGGTTAGACCTGGGAGATTTGTCCCGGTTGACAGGTGACAGAAGATCGGCAGAACGCAAAAGTCTCCGGCCTTACGCTTCACTCTGCAACAGGTCTCATCGCAGTTGTACTGACGAATAGCGACAAGGTAAAGTCAGTGATTTCATTTGTATGTTCATTTACCAAATAACTTGAAATGAATCGGATCAGTTATTTGAAGTGGTTAGATTCTGGATTTCGAACTTCTGTGATCTCCTTTCAAAGCGTGTTTTTGCGTTTCATTGCAGAGTGAACGTGTTGTTCATGTTCCTCTGGGTTAAGTCACATGTCTATCTTAGTAATGTTTCTCACCTTTGAACGCTGAACTACGAGCCGTGATATGGAACACTGGCTCTAGTGCAACACGTGACAACATGATCTATTAGAACAGAATAGAACACCCAGGTACGTTCTGTTTGTCCACGACCAGTGAAGCTAGAGGATTACGTCTAAAGCCTACAGTCTCATGAATGGCTCAGACCGAGTCACAGGACATGAATGACGAGACTGTATTTCAGATCTAATTGTTGCAAAGTCATGCCTGATTGTTAGCTGGAAATGGAGTGTTCCTTCCAGTCTATAGTTCTGTGGAAGAGCTCTCTCTCTCTCTCTCTCTCTCTCTCTCTCTCTCTCTCTCTGATATTAGGATATTCCGGTGTCGGTGTATTTGTGTTTATTGACGGGTTCTCTCCTCCACTACTAGATGTCGTCCCCCCTCAGTTCTGACCTGGCGGTCCCGGTGCCTAAACCACGGGCCCGCTACCAACGAGCTGGACTCAGCCTGCAGGTCCCGCTCTCCGCCGATAGGTCAGAGACACGCTAACATACTCATACGCTAACATGCTCTATTAACTCATTCAGTGCCGAGGGTGAATAAAGTCGCCCCAAGTTGTCAACATTCTGGAATGCCAAGGGTGACTTTATTCACCAGAAATGCATCAATGATGATGCTTCATTTTGTAGCCAATCAAAGTGTTGTTACTAGGTTGTTGCTATACCACATAAAACACTTGGCGCTCTAAGTGGTGAGTGTTCTGGAATTCTTTGGCAGTTAGTGTGGTTAAACCCTGCCGCTGGCCATGTTATACAACACTGGGATTAATCATATAATTATCATTTGTTTATTACATACACTGCTACACTTACAGAGCCCAAACATCAATGAATTGTCTGTACATACACAATATCAGGGGAGGCTGGTGGAGGTAGAAATCGGAGGACGGGCTCATTGTAATGCATGGAACGGAATGAGAATTGGTATCAAACACATGTGCACAGTATAGGTAATGCAATATAGTCCTTTGCTTATTTCCTTTTGCTGTTGTTTTGTAGGGATCTGATGTACGTGACCCCAGATGCAGCAACCACAGGTCACAGGAAAGGTACAGTCGGTCCAACAGGACAGCATTCCTCCGATATGAGTTAGAACAACAGATCAGTCTACTTCTTGGAGAAATGTAGTGTTAGACTGATATTACACCATGACCCATCACCAAAACATTCTGCCAGTAATAAGTCTGTCTGAACCTGATCTACGACCTTTCACATGAACAGAGGTGACACACTGCTCCAGTCATTATTAAACATGTTCTGTTGGGTACAGTAGTCATTATTAACCCTGCTCTGACACAGTTCCCCACCCTCTACACCAGCTTTCCCTTCCCATTTCTGGAGAAAGTTAATTAATGAATTCAACACTCATATCAATAGTTATGCAATGTGGCCTATATTGTATGCATGTCTATGGCTTTCTTAATGAAAAAATACATAGGCAGTTAATGCTTTCATGTACAGTATATGTGGATCAAGATCCAGACTCTGATGAACAACATTAGCATTTCAAGTGACTATTGCTTCGCCAAAATTAAACATTTTCTTTGAAAATTTACTTTGGCATCTCTGGACATCTTATGGGCATTTTTTCCGCCATTTTTCAGAGAAAACTCACACTGGTGTAATTACAACAATCAGCCACCAGAATTTATTTATTAGGTATTTATTAGGATCTTTTGTTCAAGACAGTAGTTTCCTTAGTAGTCACTATTCAACATGTTCTGTTGTGTACAATAGTCACTATTCAACATGTTCTGTTGTGTACAATAGTTACTATTCAACATGTTCTGTTGTGTAGAGAACAACAGTCATTATTCTCGACATTCCTTCCTTCCGTGTCACTAGACGTGACACATCTTGAGCAGTAATCTCCTGTTGAACCTTCTAGAACATTCTTTAGACTTGGAATGCTTTGTGCCACCATCGCTCCACTGCTCACAGTAACTTTCCCCCAGACACTGAGAGACGGGTTTCAGTTTCAGACAATCTGGTGGATCAGTCAGATAAACACCAGATGAATGTCGCTTACATGTTGTGTTGCAGCTGGTCGATTTACTGCGTTTGTATCTCCCTTAACCCCACAGCATAGCAGAGCCCTTCTACAGACGGAGGTCCCACTCCACATGTTTCCCTTTAAAACCGCTTAAACTGAATGAAAAAAATGAAATAAATAATGGCTTCTGGCATTGTGACTGCCAATGGCCCCTGGTGTGAGCATTGATCACTTTGTCTTATGATGACTGATGGATAGATGATTCAGTTACTTAAACAAATGTATTTGTTGTAAGTCGCTTTGCAAAAGGCGTCTGCTAAATGCCATAAAATGTAATGTAATTGAATGCCCTATTTGATTAATTTCCGTCTAAAAAACAGACCCAAACTAAAATATGATGATCGTATGCAAAATCAGGATGGCATTTGATAGGTAATGCCTTGAAGTGGTGTGTGGATCTGCTCAGATCACTGTTCAGAATAACAGTCCAGTCCAGGAGTCCTGAGTCTCTCTAAGAGTGTGGTTGTCTGCCTCTGGTCCACAGAGACCTGCTCCATGCCCAACCTGCTGGCACAGGACAGGAATGAAGACCCCGCCTCCTTCCTACACGGATCCACTGAGGATCTACACAACGCCATGGAGACTGGGGTCAGCCCCACCTCCTCCCCCACTCCCTACACCAGCCTTCCCACCCCCAGTTTTTCCACCCCCCAGCCTGCCGTACCCGTCGCTGCCACCCCCACCCCCACCCCCACCCCCAGAAACCCCCCTCTACGGAGACAGTCTGCAGTGACTCCATCTTGCCCAGTAGAGGGCACTAGCACCAGTCATGACCACCCCCTCCCTGCCTGTCCAAGTGCCCCCCCGGACCCTGACCCCCACCAGCCCCGATGGTCTGTCTCAGCCTCCCCCCCTTCCAGCCCAGTCTCAGAACCAGACCTGGACCCCTACACCACTGTGGTGGACCCCAGCTCTGAGTCCTCCAATGATGATGACTCTCCAGTGGTCCCCTCCTCTCCAGTGGCCCCCTCCTCTCCGGTGGTCCCCTCCTCTCCGGTGGCCCCCTGCCCTCCCATGGTACCCCAGACAGAGGATGCTGTCCCTGCAGAGCTGACCAGCCTGGATCCCACCAACAGGAACATGTGAGTAGCAGAGGGAGACATGCCTGTCTAAGGACAAGCTCCACCTCCTCCTCCCCCTCCCTCTCCTCAACCTCCCTCCTCCCCCTCCTCCTCCTCCTCCTCCTCCTTCTCCTCCTCCTCCTCCACCTCCTCTGCCTCCTCCCCCCTCCTCCCCCTCCTCCTTCTCCACCACCACCTCCACCTCCTCCTCAGTGTAACAGTGTGTGTGTTCCAGTGTGTAACAGTGTGTGTGTGTGTGTGTGTGTGTGTGTGTGTGTGTGTGTGTGTGTGTGTTCCAGTGGGTCACCACGTGTAGGTCTGGTACCCTGCAGACCTGCCCCTCCCCCTCCAGTGGACAAGACAGCTCTCCAGACCAGACCCCTCAAACAGAAGACCCCCCGGTAAGTAACCTCACTGCACAGCACGACTGGTCAAACACACACACACACACACACACACACACAGTCACACCAGACACACACACACACTCGCACACACGCACACACACACGCACACACACACACACACACACACACACACACACACACACACACACACACACACACACATACACACACACACACACACACACACACACACACACACACACACGTGATAAGAACTATCACACCAGGTTACGTGTGATAAGAACTATCACACCAGATTACGTGTGATAAGAACTATCACACCAGGTTACGTGTGATAAGAACTATCACACCAGGTTACGTGTGATAAGAACTACCACACCAGGTTACGTGTGATAAGAACTATCACACCAGGTTACGTGTGATAAGAACTACCACACCAGGTTACGTGTGATAAGAACTACCACACCAGGTTACGTGTGATAAGAACTATCAGTGAACACACTGGTTGGTAGGTTGGTTCACTTTTATGGTTCGGTGTTGGATCATATTGTATGTATTGTTTGTATTGTATGTATTTTACCTGTGATGGAGGAGGTGGTGTCGAAAGGGGGAAATAGAATATGATGCATACACAGGAGAGAGAGAGAGAGAGAGAGAGAGTGTGTGTGTGTGTGTGTGTGTGTGTGTGTGTGTGTGTGTGTGTGTGTGTGTGTGTGTATGTGTGAGTGAGTGAGTGAGTGAGTGAGTGAGTGAGTGAGTGAGTGTGTGTGTGTGTGTGTGTGTGTGTGTGTGTGTGTGTGTAGTGTTTTTGTTGTGAAGCGCATTGTGACATTTGTCTGTGTGAAAAGTGCTCTACAAATATATTGGATAGATTGATAATAGACATGGATGTGCCAGTCTGAGGCAATGGGATGTGTTCATCTGTGGTCCCTGGGCAGGTGCTTAAAAACATTAAAATGCCAGTTCAAACATTACGGTCATGTGTGGCACCATGGCACAATATTATGATGAACTTGGCAACCATGACGATGGGTGTAACCTGACTGAACACGAATTGTTTGAAGGTGATGGTGGCAGACTTGTTTGTCTGCTAGTTCAGCCAGCGATTCTCGTCTTTGTTGATCTAGTCAGATAATTGTCTTTAGGATTGTCTTTACTGACAATTGTCCTGGTTCCTCTAGCCACACCCCCTGGTTCCTCTAACCACACCCCCTGACTCATGTAGCCACACCCCCTGGTTCCTTTACTCACACCCCCTGGTTCCTCTAACCACACCCCCTGACTCATGTAGCCACACCCCCTGGTTCCTTTACTCACACCCCCTGGTTCCTTTAGCCACACCCCCTGGTTCCTTTAGGCACACCCCCTGGTTCCTTTAGGCACACCCCCAGGCTCCTTTAGCCACACCCCCTGGTTCCTTTAGGCACACCCCCTGGTTCCTTTAGGCACACCCCCAGGCTCCTTTAGCCACACCCCCTGGTTCCTTTAGGCACACCGCCTGGTTCCTTTAGCCACACCCCCTGGTTCCTTTAGGCACACCCCCAGGCTCCTTTAGGCACACCCCCTGGTTCCTTTAGCCACACCCCCTGGTTCCTTTAGGCACACCCCCAGGCTCCTTTAGGCACACCCCCAGGCTCCTTTAGGCACACCCCCTGGTTCCTTTAGCCACACCCCCTGCATAGGTTGAAAAATAATATCTGTCATTTAGCTGACGCTTTTATCCAAAGTGACTTACATCACAGTGACTACATACATTTTTCACTATGTATGGTCCCAGCGGGAATTGAACCCACAACCTGAGCATTGTTAGTGCCATGCTCTACCCACTGAGCCACAGAGGACAACTCTGTAAACAGAGCAGGAAGTGTGTAATGTTGTCATCCCTGCAGGATAACGTCCCACCAGTCTTCTGAGTGGAGAAGTATTGGATGTGTTTTACATCTTTATGGTGATAAGTATATATATAAGTATATAAGTACAGTGGAACCTCGAGATACGAATGCCCCAATATACGAATGTTTTGAGTTACGAATTGAAATTTCGTAGAATTTGTGCTCTAAGATACAAATGAAAATTTGAGATACGAATCCTTTTTTTTTCGCGAGAAGTGGCAGCCGCCTGCACACGAACCCTTTTTTTTTTTAAATTTGAGATACGAATGTTTTCACTTACGAAGGAAGTCTCGGAACGGATTAAAATCGTATCTCGAGGTTCCACTGTATATATATAAGTATATAAGTATATATATAAGTATATAAGTATTTATGTCTGTGTCCATTGTGTCTCTAGACTAACCATCTGTCTGTGTGTGTGTGTGTGTGTGTGTGTTTGTGTGTGTGTGTGTGTGTGTGTGTGTGTATGTGTGTGCAGCGCTGCAACCATCCGTGTGAGCCGGAAGAAGCAGGGGGCAGCAGTGAGCAGCGGAGGGGGCATGGGCGTGGGCGTGGGCGGGGGCGGGGGCGTGGTGTCTCGGTCAAGCTGGCTGGACGTATGGAAGGGACGCAAGTAGGTACCGGTGGAGGGGGCTGGTCCGGTTCAGGTCCAACACACAGACTCTCCTCTAGTCTGTTTACAGAGCCATCTCAACATGTCATAGCCTCATTTCTAAGTGTTTGAAAAGACGAGATATTAGAGACATCAGAGATGACTATGGCAGAGATGTCAAAGATGCTAGAGATATTAGAGATATTAGAGATGTTAGAGATGTTAGAGATATTAGAGATATTAGAGATGTTAGAGATATTAGATATTAGAGATATTACATATTAGAGATGTTAGAGGTATTAGATATTAGAGATGTTAGAGATATTAGATATTAGAGATGTTAGAGATATTAGATGTTAGAGATGTTAGAGATGTTAGAGATATTACATGTTAGAGATATTAGATATTAGAGATGTTAGAGATATTAGATATTAGAGATGTTACAGATATTAGATATTAGAGATGTTAGAGATGTTAGAGATATTAGATATTAGAGATGTTACAGATATTAGATATTAGAGATGAATGATGTGTGGTCCTCTGTCCAGATACAACGTGCTGTGGGCCACTCTGGACGGACAGCTGATGTCTCTGTGGAAGAAACGCACAGTAAGTGAACCAGCACCACCACGGTCCACTGGACCGCTCCCTGGCTCTGGGTTCTGACCAGAACCACCAGGGTCCACTGGACCGCTCCCTGGCTCTGGGTTCTGACCAGAACCACCACAGTCCACTGGACCGCTCCCTGGCTCTGGGTTCTGACCAGAACCACCACGGTCCACTGGACCGCTCCCTGGC
>NC_139656.1:34219204-34256704 GCF_951799395.1 Argentina silus | reverse complement strand
CTCTATGCTGTCTCCTAGGCCACTCAGACTAGCAGCTCTAGTGTTTATTCCTCTATGCTGTCTCCTAGGCCACCCAGACTAGCAGCTCTAGTGTTTATTCCTCTATGCTGTCTCCTAGGCCACCCAGAGGAGGCGGTCAGACTAGCAGCTTACCGCACACTGCTGAGACAGATGCCTCCCGACAACAGAGTCACACTCAACGCCCTGTGTGGACACTTCTACTTGTAAGAACACACACACACACACACACACACACACACACACACACACACACACACCAAATACTGTACATTCATTTCTTCATGCAACAGTTGAGAACTAAAGTATGTTGCCCACTTCTCCTGTCTCCTCCCCTGTCTCCTCTCCTCTCCTGTCTCTCCTCTCCTCTCTTCTCCTTTCCCCGCCTGTCTACTCTCCTGTCTCCTCCCCTGTCTCCTCTCCTCTCCTCTCCTGTCTCCTCTCCTGTCTCCTCCCCTGTCTCCTCTCCTCTCCTGTCTCCTCCCCTGTCTCCTCCTCTGCCGCCCCCCCCCCCCCCCCCCCAGGGTCCAGATGTACAGCGGGGAGAACCGTATGACGGCCCAGAACCTGGCGCTGGTGTTTGTCCCGACCCTGTTCCAGGAGCTGGCCCTGAACACCAACATGGTCCGCCTCACCAGGGAGCTCATCATCCACCACACTCTGCTCTTCCTGGTAGGACCCTAGCTAACCAGCCCCTGACCCCTGACCCCTACACTTAAACCCTACCACCTAACCCCTAGCACTTAAACCCTAACCCCAACCACTTCAACCATAACCCCTAACCCCTAACACTTAAACCCTAACCCCTAACCTTTAACACTTAACCCCTAACCTCTAACTCCTAACATCGACAACTATCCAAATCAGTCCCTTCCTCGTCGGCTCGGCTGTAGATCTGAGTGTCCACTCGCTACGTCGCTACCAGGTTGGCAGCTAAATTCATAAGAATAACAGAACAATAAAAACAGTGATAACTTCCTGGGGCAAGAAGCATCGGTGACGGGCGGGTAGAAACCGCTGCCATGGTAACCGTTCATCCCACAGGCGGCGAGGACGAGGGCGTGAGATTAGTTCGCCGGATTATGATGCGAAGTTTGCTCAGGTCGCCGTCGAGACGCTGCAGCTGTCCGTACGATCCTCCGCACGAACCTCCGCACGAACCTCCGTATGAACCTCCGCACGAACCTCCGTATGAACCTCCGCACGAACCTCACATCTAGTTTGCGTGCGGGAGGATCAAAGCTTGTCATGTGATGTGGTTTCTTTGTAGCTGAAGTGTTTCATGTCTGCAGACCATCGCTGCCTGAGTCACATTAGACTTATTGTTCCCTTATTGTTCCCTGCGTACACATCAGATCAATACATCCTCACTTTGATGCACGTTGGAGATGTGGTTTGAAAGCGCTGTAGTCTGACAACGCTGTAGCCGACAGCAGAAGCTTGTGCTTGGCTTTGATGCTACTATCTGATATGTGTGCTCAACTTTCACAACTCGTCACACTGGACTGGAAATGGAAAATGCACTTTTTTCCAAACTATGACAACATTGTTCAGTTGAGTGAATACAGCACAGAGGTAAACCACTGGTCGGGTTTCAGAGGTAAAGCACTGGTAGGTTTCAGACTGAAATACAGCACAGAGGTAAAGCACTGGTAGGGTTAGGGTTAGGGTTAGGGTTAGAGTTAGCTAACCAATGAAAGTTGGACAACTTTCATTTGAAAACAAAAGTAAAAAACAGGAAGAATTTCACTCAGAAAAAAAACGTTTTACTATATACTTCATGGTAGTTCTGCGCCTGTTACAGATAATATGATTGCTTACAATAAATATAAATCAAAGTCATAAAAAATATTCAAAATCAAGCAGGTAGTTACAACAACAAAACATGCATTACTGTAGAACACAGAAAGTGCCAACAAAAACATTTACAGTAACCTATTCACTCCTGTCTGCCAGGGTTAGGGTCAGGGGTCAGGATTAGGGTCAGGGGTTAGGGTCAGGGGTCAGAGGTAGGATCAGGGGTTAGGGTCAGGGGTCAGGGTTAGGGTCAGGGTCAGGGTTAGGGTCAGGGTCAGGGGTCAGGGTTAGGGTCAGGGTTAGGGTCAGGGTCAGGGTCAGAGGTAGGATCAGGGGTTAGGGTCAGGGGTCAGAGTTAGGGCCAGGGTTAGGGTCAGGGGTCAGAGTTAGGGCCAGGGTCAGAGGTAGGATCAGGGGTCAGGGTTAGGGTTAGGGTCAGGGTTAGGGTTAGGGTCAGGGTCAGAGTTAGGGCCAGGGTCAGGGTCAGGGTCAGGGTTAGGGTCAGCGTTAGGGTCAGGGGTCAGAGTTAGGGCCAGGGTCAGGGTCAGGGTTAGGGTCAGCGTTAGGGTCAGGGGTCAGAGTTAGGGCCAGGGTCAGGGTTAGGGTCAGGGTCAGGGTTAGGGTCAGGGTCAGGGTCAGGGGTCAGCGTTAGTGCCAGGCCACATTAGTTACGTAACTGATGACTGATTCATTTGTGATTCCAGACTGATTGTTAGTTGAACTGTTGAGTGATGAGAGTTACAATGTATGGAGTAGAGATTGATTAGAATCTGATAAAGAGCTGTATGCTGTAAAGAAATAATTCCATTTTGTTTGTCAACACTTAATCAATCAATTTGTGTATTTTATGAAGAGAGTTGTGTTCATCTTTCTCCAAATAGATGGTAAACATTCACATTTTGTGTGAAAGCACTTGAGAAATGACTAATTGTTTTACTGAATGTTCCCGTTGTTGTGGTGGGCATGTGAACTCATAAAAAAATAAAATAATCCAACTGCTACTCAACTATTGGCCTTTAGATAATCCACATCTTTCCTTACAGTAATGTTTATGGATTATGAGCGACTGAATGATACAGTAATGCATGTCTGTAAAGCATAAATACTGTAGTATGGCATCATTATTTTGTTGGCTGATATTTTTCTGATAGTGTAATAAACCATAATTGGCTCTCTGTAATTCACTTTGCACAGTTCTGCATCTCACACTGTAAGCATGGTAACCAATCATGATGATAATGACTACTGGTTATTCTCCATCAACGACTCTGATATGGAGGATAATAGATGATCATAGCCTGACATTGGATACTAATGACAATTATTCCCTTCAATCAGCGCCTTCAAACAGATCCATTTTGAATGTGTATCATGTGTGTTGTTGGCTGTTGGATTACAACAATTGACATCCTTAAAATATTAAACAACTACACCAAATCACACATTGTATGATCGTGGTTGTAATACTACAGTGTCATTCCACTGTCATAGATACCCAGGTCAAAGGTCATTCCACTGACTATGGCTAACAGTCAGTGGAATGACCTTTGATCTGGGCATCTGTTAGCCATAGATACCCAGATCAAAGGTAATTCCACTGTCTGTCAGCCAGAGATACCCAGGTCAAAATGCAAAGAGATGATTATTTATGAAACCACCTGAAATAAGCCTAGAGACCTCTTCATCCCCACTACCCCCCTGTACTAACCCTAACCCTAGAGACCTCTTCACCCCCACTACCCCCCTGTCCTAACCCTAACCCTAGAGACCTCTTCACCCCCACTACCCCCCTGTCCTAACCCTAACCCTAATGACCTCTTCACCCCCACTACCCCCCTGTACTAACCCTAACCCTAGAGACCTCTTCACCCCCACTACAGTTCCTCTACTGTTAATAATCCTTCCTTTTTCTAGCATTGTGACTGCCAATGGCACCTGGTCCTAGCATAGATTTTTGCTTATGATGACTGATGTATAGATGATTCACCTACTTTAGACAAATGTACTTGTTCTAAGTCGCGTTTGCTAGATGTTACAAATGTAAATGTAAATGTAATTTGTGATCAAACATCATACAGCAATACCACAGTATTTACCTCACTAGTGCTGCAAACTTCTTGTCACAATGTCTGAGTTCTTCAGTGGTACATGTAAGGTTACTGTATCTGGAAGACAGGTTTGCTACACCTTGACATTGCATAAAAAGGTTATCATTTTGTTTAGAAAAGCCAAATATGAATAATGGTATTGAATGTACTGTTACGACTCCTCTGCACTCCAAACAGATCATATTTGAAACATGTATTTATATAAACGTCTTTTCTGCTGTTATGAACTGGTTGGTAGGTGAACAGTGAATCTATGATGATCTTTTGAGTCGATGATTAAAGCAAATGTTCTTGTGGCATTTCACAATACAATATTCTAATTTGAAAGATGTACATTCTATCATGAAAGTTAAAGTTGAGGACATACAGTACCAGTCAAAAGTTTGGACACACCTTGCCAAGAGTGTGCAAAGCTGACTACTTTGAAGAATCTAAAATATAAAACATATTCTGGTTTGTTAAACACTTTTTTTGTTTAAAACATAATTCCATATGTGTTCCTTCATAGTTTTGATGTCTTCAATATGAATCTACAATGTACAAAATAATAAAAAATAAAGAAAAACCATTGAATGAGAAGGTGTGTCCAAACTTTTGACTGGTACTGTATCTGATAGCATCAAAGCAATTGGAAAAAAAACTTAATTTGACAAAATACTTCCATTGCGAACAAACAAACAGCCTGAGAGGATTAGATGGTTTAAGCAAAGTGGCAAATTAGAGGGACAGGTGGACCACATGACTTTCACTATCCAATCCTCTACAGATCTACACAGGTACTCAGAAGGTCAACGCTAAGGTGTTTTGCCTCATTTTCAAAATAGCCAAATTTAGCCAAGTAAGAATGGTGGTGGATTGTGCTACAAACCTGTTGTTTCACCTTCATGTCTCCCGTTCAGCAGGACAAAGCGAAGGACCTGGACTCAGAGAGTGAAGAACTGATAACTGTCTTCTGAGCTTCAGCCACAAATATTCCTCTCATCCTGTACGTTTACATCAGAAATAAGTGATGGTCACTATGTTGTGTTAAATTGCCTAGATTGGAAAAAAAAAACGTTATGCTGCCTTATTTGTAGATCTTTCCAAGGCATTCGATACGATTGACCATTGACACTGTTATATATGCTATTGCCCCCACGATGGACCAGGCTCTTTCTGAGCGACAGTCTGCATTCAGTGTTCTGCAGAGAGCATTTGTTTGGCTGGGGGGTTGGTGCTTAATGCTGGAAAAACCAAGTATGTTATTTACCAAATCACAGAAAAATGTATCTATATCTTGTAAAATGTATCTATAATTCATGCATATATGTACTTTGGGTCGTGCTTATAAATACCTGGGCATCTGGTTTGACAAAGACTTGACGTTTAGAAAACATACGGAGGAGCTTGTTAAAAAGCTTTTAGGGTTTAAATTTAAGGTGGGCTTCTTTTGTAGGAACAGATCTTGCCTTTCCCTGAACAGCAGGCAGCAGATTGTGCATCAACCTTCATGCCAGGGCTTGATTATGGTGATGTCATCTACCGAAGTGCAGCAGCCACAACTCTTAAGAGTTGATATCAAACACACGTTGACCATTCTTCATTCCATCCCATGCATTACAATGAATCTGTCCTCCGATTTCTACCTCCACCAGCCTCCCCTGCTTGTTACAGGAAGGTTTCTCCCAGGCTGCTGTGCTTGATGGATCACCGCATGCACGTCACATCATGTCACTACCTCCAAATAAACGCAACGTACAAGTTACTATGAACTACACATTTAGATCATAACTGGGTCAAAGAATTTACAGCTTTCTAACGGTGTTGGAACAATAATAACAAATCGACTTTCTATCTTGTTACATCAAACTGTTTGAAACAGTGTTCTGCAAAATATCCTACAAATAAAATGATCGTACACATTTATACACGGAAACCGAAAACAGTCATGTGTGTCTTCTTTATTGGCTGACGCCCAGCAACACCGTGGGTCTGACAGGTCTGTGTAAAAGCTGTACAACATTGTGCTCAAAGTCTCACTGATGGTGACGTTTCCACACAGAAAGAGAAAGGTAAAAAGTAATCATTACAATACACATTACAATATTCCACATTACAAACGGGGGTTCTAGCCAACAGGATATGGGTGGTTCTTTACGGGTTCCAGGCGATGCAGGGGGCGGGCGGGGCGGGGCGGGGCAGGGGGGAATCAGTACTTTGGCCTCTTCACTTTCTCCCTGAAGAACAACAGAATGAAGAGAGAACACAACATTTGATTAGCAAGATCACCACCATGCTACCAACCTACCCACCTACCGCCCTAACCAACCTCCAGCCCAAACCCACCTCCTGCCCAAACCAACCTACCCACCTCCAGCCCTACCCACCTACCCACCTCCAGCCCAAACCCACCTACCCACCTCCTGCCCAAACCCACCTACCCACCTCCTGCCCAAACCCACCTACCCGCCTCCTGCCCAAACCCACCTCCCGCCTCCTGCCCAAACCCACCTACCCACCTCCTGCCCAAACCCACCTCCTGCCCAAACCCACCTCCCACCTCCTGCCCAAACCCACCTCCTGCCCAAACCCACCTACCCACCTCCTGCCCAAACCAACCTACCCACCTCCTGCCCAAACCAACCTACCCACCTCCTGCCCAAACCAACCTACCCTCCTCCTGCCCAAACCCACCTACCCACCTCCTGCCCAAACCCACCTACCCGCCTCCTGCCCAAACCCACCTCCCGCCTCCTGCCCAAACCCACCTCCTGCCCAAACCCACCTACCCACCTCCTGCCCAAACCCACCTCCTGCCCAAACCCACCTACCCGCCTCCTGCCCAAACCCACCTACCCGCCTCCTGCCCAAACCCACCTACCCGCCTCCTGCCCAAACCCACCTCCTGCCCAAACCAACCTACCCACCTCCTGCCCAAACCAACCTACCCGCCTCCTGCCCAAACCTACCTACCCACCTCCAGTCCAAACACCTACCTCCTACCCTCTACCTCCTACCCTCTACCTCCTAGCCCCTACCTCCTAGCCCCCACCATATTGCTCACACCTCTCTCATACTAACCCCTATCCCATCCTCCCAGATCTACAGCAGTGCCTAGGGGGAGGGGCTAGGGGGTGTTAAATAAGGGCCAGATCTACAGGACGTCCTCTCTCTCTCTCGCCTCCTTCTCTAAACTCATTGGCTGAGGAGATCTGAGGATCTTTCCCACAGACCGTCTCCTTGAGGAGACGAGGAGAGAGGAGACGAGGAATCAAGGGAAGGCTTTCGCGATGTGGACAGAGACAGTGGAGAGGAAGAACTCACCCGTCCGCCTCTGACTTCTTCCTCTTCTCGATGATCTAGGATGGAGAGAACACAGAGAGAGAGAAAGGTCATGACCCCGGCCTGTTTACATCTCACCAGGGTTGACCAGTCTAACAACCCTGCTAGCCACACACACACACACACACACACACACACACACACACACACACACACACACACACACACGTTACCAGTACCAGCAGGACTAGTTGAACCAGCCCCCCCCCAGTGTGAACCCTGGGCCCCCCCCCAGTGTGAACCCTGGGCCCCCCCCCAGTGTGAACCATGGGCCCCCCCCCCCAGTGTGAACCTTGGCCCCCCCCAGTGTGAACCCTGGGCCCCAGGCCTCTGTACTCACAGCGCTGATCTTCTTCCACTGCCGGTCCAGCTCTGCCTTCTCATTGGTCTCCTTGAAGCGTCGCGTCTTCCTGCCCTCAGACATCTTGATGCCGTACTGGAAGGCAGCCCTGAGAGGACAAACAGAGCCAACGGTGTGTTACTTGTGTTTTGGGTGTGTGTGTGTGTGTACATGAGTGTATGTGCGTGTTTTGTGTGTGTGTACATTTGTGTACATGATTGTGTACTTCCTTGGTGTGTGTGTGTACGTACATGTGTGTGTACATACTTGGTGGGCATGTATGTGTTTGGGAATGTGTGTGTTTTGGGTGTGTATACGTGTGTGTGTGTGTGCATGTGTGTGCGTACTTGGGTAAGGCCTCCTTGTTGTTCATGTAGTCGCTGTACTCCTCCTGGGTGTCGAAGTCCCAGCGGCCCAGAGGACCCTTCTTGTTCCCTTGGTCCATCTTACTGTAGTCCACCTCCTCATCACTGTCCACCGCCAGGTCATCCATCCTGGGGGAGGAAGGAAGGAAGGAAGGAAGGAAAGGTGAGAACAGCACTCAAATTAAACAGGTGAAAACCACTACATCACAACTCATTCCATGGTCCAATAACAAGTACTACAATAACACCTGTCTCCCCAGGTAACTCTCTACAATAACACCTGTGTCTCCAGGTAACTCTCTACAATAACACCTGTGTCTCCAGGGTAATAACTCCTGTGTCTCCAGGGTAATAACTCCTGTGTCTCCAGGGTAATAACACCTGTGTCTCCAGGGTAATAACACCTGTGTCTCCAGGGTAATAACACCTGTGTCTCCAGGGTAATAACACCTGTGTCTCCAGGGTAATAACTCCTGTGTCTCCAGGGTAATAACTCCTGTGTCTCCAGGGTAATAACTCCTGTGTCTCCAGGGTAATAACACCTGTGTCTCCAGGGTAATAACACCTGTGTCTCCAGGGTAATAACACCTGTGTCTCCAGGGTAATAACACCTGTCTCCAGGGTAATAACACCTGTGTCTCCAGGGTAATAACCCCTGTGTCTCCAGGGTAATAACACCTGTGTCTCCAGGGTAATACTTACGTAGCAGGGTAACACTCTGCATAGCTGTTGGACATCCCAAAGAAATCTCCCATCTGCTTCTTCTCATCACGGCGAACCCCAGCAGTGGCTAGCAGTTAAGGAGAGGACCACTCAACTGGCCTGAACACACACATCAACACCTGCACAACGCGCGCACACACACACACACACACACACACACACACACACACACACACACACACACACACACACACACACACACACACACACACACACACACACACACACACACACACACACACACACACACACACACACACACACACACACACACACACACACACACACACACACACACACACACACACACACACACACACGATAAGGATATGTCTCGCCCGGCCAGCCGCTTGCTGCTCCTGCAAACTTGTCGTTGATGAGTTTGAGCTGGTCGTTGACTGATCCTGGACCTGTCAGACACACAGAGAGAGCAGGGTCAGGGGTCAGACTGGGCTAAGGACTGACTCCAGATCAGACATTCAGAAGTGCCCTGAGAATCTTTTTGGCATCATGGTATAACGGATCAATTACCTGTCTCTATGTCCATGGCCTGTGAAAATAAAATAATACAAATTAGTCATTTAAATGAAGTTGTCTGCTAAAACATCTATGACATCTAAGTAAAACAGACATTCTGACCAATGACTGAGGACAGGATATGACACCAATGTAAACAGCTCACCTCCTCCTCATCATCTGCTCTGGGCTTCTCAAAGTAGCTGTGTCTCCTCTTCTCCTCCTCCCTGTCCCTGTCTCTGTCCCTCTCTCTCTCCCGCTCTCTCTCCCTCTCCCTCTCCCTGTCCTTCTCCCTCTCCTTCTCTCTGAAGCGCTCCTTCTCCTTATCGCGGACGGCCTTGGACGTGGATGGGGCGTAGTCGCCGACGTCATCAAAGATGCTGCGAGGACAGAGAGGAGAAAGGTTAGAGGTCAGGGTTCAGTAGTGTTCAGAAAGGTTAGAGGTCAGGGTTCAGTAGTGTTCAGAAAGGTTAGAGGTCAGGGTTCAGTAGTGTTCAGAAAGGTTAGAGGTCAGGGTTCAGTAGCTATCTTCCACCATAAATTGAAGACCCATCTCTTCAGGCTACATCTTAACTGTCCCTCCTAAAGACCTCTTCATCTCCACTACCCTCCTGTACAAGTTTCTCTACTGTAAATAAATTAATAATAAAAAATAATTCTTCATGCCTTGTGACTGCCAATGGCCCCTGGTCCTAGCATAGATTACTTTTTCTTATGATGACAGAGATGACTCACTTACTTAGACAAATGTATTTGTTGTACAGTGCTTTTGATAAAGGCGTCTGCTAAATGCCATTAATGTAAATGTAATGTAAAGTAGGGTTCAGTAGAAGGTCATAGGTTAGGGTTCAGTAGAAGGTCATCGGTTAGGGTTCAAACCCAACTGCAAAACCATGAGAGAGTAACAGTTGTAAAAACAATGTTCTCAGGTCAGTCTTCTGTGGGTGAAATAACTCCTTTCGTGAAATGAAGAACGTTGCTGGTCAGATAAGGGAAGGCTAGAGGTTAGGGTTCACGAGAGGGGGGAAAAAAAGATGCTTTGTAGGGGGGGTCGTCTTCCGAAAGCTTCGCAGCTTGACCACTACTCTAGCTATGAAGCTTCCGGAAAACTGGCCCCAGATCTTTACAAAACAGGCTTTTTTGTGTTTTGTAGAAGGGTTGAATGGTACCAGGTTGGGGTTCGGTAGACACAGACACACTGGAAGAGGAGGGAAGGATAAGATGTAGGATAGTGGTCCTCTGTGGCTCAGTGGGTAGAACACATAGAACACTTGGAACACTCTAGAACTCTTTGGCAGTTGGTGGGTTAAGCTGGTCCTCTGTGGCTCAGTGGGTAGAGCACGGCGCTAACAACGCTTAGGCTGTGGGTTTGATTCCTGCTGGGACCATATATACTGAAAAATGTATGCAGTCACTGTGATGTAGGTCGCTTTGGATAAAAGCGTCAGCTAAATGGCGTAGATGTAGGAGTGGTGTGAGCGTGAGCGTGTACTGACCCTATGTCAGCCTCTGGGGCCTTCTTCTCATCCAGCTTCCCTGTTAAAACAGAGATGGAGGTGATTATGATGCACACCGTAAGCATGACGACGGAAGCAGGAATAACGGCCCGTTGTTGAGCTAGCAGCCAGAGACGGGATGCTCTGTGGAACTGGAGACCGTACTATAACAGATGCAAGAGAGAGGGGCCACGGCAGGGGAGGCTGGTGGAGGTAGAAATCGGAGGACGGGCTCATTGTAACGCATTTCTACCTCCACCAGCCTCCCCTGCCAGAGAGCCAGTGTGGTGTGATGGCCCTCTCCCCCCCTCTCTCTCCCCCCCTCTCACCTTTCTCCTTCTTCTTCATTTTCTTGTTGCGTGTGCCCTGCCTCAGGTAGGACAGGATCTGGGTGAGCTTGCTGATGACGATGTCGTTGGTGGTCAGGGTGGTCTGGGCCTGAGGGGGTTAGGGGCACAAGGCTCCGGTCAATATATATATATATATATATATATATATATATATATATATATATATATATGGTATATATGGTGTTATACACAGTAGCTAGCCTAGCTAGTGTACCTCCATGGTGAGGCAGTTAACCTAGCCTAGCTTAGCTACCTGGAGGGGCAGTCAGCCTTGCTGCGTATAAGCTAGCCTAGCCTAGCCTAGCCAGCGTACCTCCATGGTGGGGCAGTCAGCCTTGCTGCGTATCAGGGTGGTGGGGATGTCTGTGTCGGCGTACTCGTCCTCCAGGTCGACCACGTACGCCATGCGGCCTGGCAGGAACAGCTCGTTACGCTCCGTCTGACGACCTTTGAACAGGATACGGTAGCAGTTCCTTCCTGTGGAACACACACAACAATATCAACATCAACAAACGTGAGCAAAAAACTGGGCCGTTTCTTTCACTTTCTGGGTAGGTGGGTGGGTGGGTGGGTCGGTAGGTAGATGTGTAGGTAGGTAGGTGGATGGGTAGGTAGGTAGTAGGTTGGTAGGTAGGTAGGTATATGTGTAGGTAGGTAGTAGGTTGGTTGGTAGGTAGGTAGGTAGGTAGGTATATGTGTAGGTAGGTAGATTAGTAGGTAGGTGTGTAGGTTAGTAGGTAGGTAGGTGTGTAGGTAGGTAGGTTGTGTGGTAGGTAGGTTAGTAGGTAGGTAGGTGGGTGTGTAGGTAGTTAGGTAGGTTGTGTGGTAGGTAGGTGTGTAGGTTAGTAGGTTGGTAGGTAGGTAGGTGGGTGTGTAGGTAGTTAGGTAGGTTGTGTGGTAGGTAGGTTAGTAGGTCGGTAGGTAGGTGTGTAGGTTAGTAGGTTGGTAGGTAGTACTACTTCTCCACTACTCACCTAGACGTGTCTTGAACTCGATCTTCTCCTCCGGCTCCACGTCTTTCCTGCAGGGACACAACAACGATTCACACTGGGGTCACTGGGGTCGCGTCACACAGAGAGAACACTTTTTATGGTAAATGGCAATTTAACATTTCAGATTTCCGAGAGAAAAACAGATTCATTTCTGATCCACATACTTGACTTCTTTCTGTACTTTCTCGATCATGTCCTCCTCCTCCTTCTCTTTGCTGGTGATCTCAGCGCGTACCTGCAAGTACAACCTGTTATAACAGGACACACGCCTCTCATAACACTTGTCATGTAACTACCAGTGTCAACTGTTTCTCTCAACAGTATGTCTAGTTAGTACAAGGTGGTGTTTGCTCTATTCTGCTGCAGTGCTTCAGTCCTTTAAAACACGGTAGAGGAGACTTGCTTCTCCTCTGAGTGAACAGTGTGACGTTAGAGAATGAGGTGGCCTAGATGGTATTTTTACTTTTCAGAGAGGGGGGGGGGGGGGGGGTGTAGTGTGCCAGGGAGACGTCCCAGGGGTTACCAGCATCTCTTGGACTACAGTAACTCCTCACACAGACTCATACGGAGAGCAGTGACGCTGGTGCAGAGTACTGACCTTCTGCAGCAGGGCGAAATCCAACCCCTTCACCAAGTGAGTATGCTCCATGTCACCACCCAAGAACTTAGACTCCTGGATCAGCTGACGCCTCTTCTCCGCTGCAGATTTATCCCTGGAAATAAACAACAACAACAACAACAAGGCTCATCACTGACTGGAAATAAACAACAACAGCCATCATTACCGACGTGGAACATCCATATGCATCCACACCACTACAGGTGGGCAGCCGACCGTGGCGGGGCTGTGTGGGGGTGTGACAGGGGAATCGCACGCCTCCGCGGTGGGCCCCACTGCCCTGTATTTGTCTGTGGTCGTGATGATGTAATACTCACACCTCCGCAGTGGGCCCTACTGCGCAGTAATCAGCTATGGTAGTGATGATGTAATACTCACACCTCCGCAGTGGGCCCCACTGCTCTGTAATTGGCAGTGGTGCTGATGTAATACTCACACCTCCGCGGCGGGCCCTACTGCCCTGTATTTGTCTATGGTAGTGATGATGTAATACTCACACCTCCGCGGTGGGCCCTACTGCCCTGTATTTGTCTATGGTAGTGATGATGTAATACTCACGCCTCCGCGGTGGGCCCCACTGCCCTGTAATTGGCCGTGGTGCTGATGAGTTCCGTCTCCTCGTAGTCTTTGTTGACGCCATCACGCCGCTCGCGGGCACGGTCGCGGTACTTCTCCGCCAGCTCACGCTCTCTCTCAATCTCCTGCTGCCGCAGCTTGGCGTAGTAACTGGGGGGGGGGGGACACACACACAGAGGGTCAAAGGTCAATACAATAGAAAAGAGTAGAATAGAATAGCACCAAAGAGAGACAGGTGAGAGACCTCAAGACAGGTCAACCTGTGACTCTGCCAGGCCTCTTAAAACAACAACCACCTCTTCTTCTTCCGTCTGCGTGCCGCAGGATCCTCATCCTCGTTGTACTCCCGGGGCATACTGTGAAACAAGAGAAGAAGAGCCATCAGGAAGTGTTGATTCATTCGACTCTCTGATAATCTTGTACTGTTCTCCATGTTGGACCTCCCCAAACCCATCTGTCATGATCCAGCGCCTTGGTTACGACTAATAATTCATGTAGAGAAGTGTCACGTGTACAGTCTTTGATCAGTCAGTCCATCATCATCTCCACCACCATCATCATCATCATCATCTCCACCACTCACTCATGACTTCTGGATAGTTTCGACGAGGGCGGGGCTGAGGAGGGTGTGGCACGAGGGGTCATCAAAAGCTTCCTGAAGTCCTCATTGGTCAACTTGGACCTGGCGAAAACAAACAGGATTAACCACTTCCACAGACAGACAACATCAGCATATCAATCCATCCTAGCTCAAATCCAGAGTTTCAACACTGGGGAAGTTAACTTGACTTAAATTAGAGTTAAATGATCATTGTGATCCAAAGGCTGACACAGTCAACAGAATGAACCAAGCGGGACTCACTGCAGAGCCGAGCGGTGGTCCTCCACCTCATGGCCGTCCGGAGCCAGGGGGTTGGAGTAGGCTTCAGCTGCGGAGGCGGAGAGGGCGTTAGTACCAGAGAACGCCATTCTAGCACCGCTGCAGGAGAGAAGCTAGGACTGCGTCCTACTTTCACTGTATCCTAGTCATGCATTTCTGCTGCTGAATTATTAATAAGTTGACGCAGCTGCGATGTAGCACCAATCACGAATGGGACGATAGCGACCCAATTGTACCAAGACCCTGAACCCCCCAAAAAACTAATAAATAGAAATACCAGCTGTTCAGTTCAGTAGGCTGGCTGTTGTTTCGATAACAACATTTAAGTACAGTTTAACACATGCTACAGAAGCTAGCGAGCTAGCTAGCCAAGCGAAATTCAACTTACTCTCTCGTTCTCCTCGTTCACGTTCAGGCATTTTGATGCAGGTGGTTTTACTCTCAGCTAGAACAACACGTTTAAAATCAGCCGTTATAAGAAAGAGCAATCATGAATGTTGTTAATTCGTCCCACTTCTTTTCCAGAGCCCCTCAGTTAGCCAAGTTGTTGTGCTTCCGTTAGTGAGAACGGAAATGCCAGTGCCTTGAATCAATAGTCGAACGCTTAATCGGTGATCGATTGCTCTCCAACTCCGCAGCGTTGTCTTGAAAGTCATCGGCGATTGGATTAAAAGTAACGTCAGTCTTAAATGGAGAAAGTAATTGGTTGAAATGGCACCCCCGTTCTCGCGTGTGATTTGTTGAAGCGGGCGGTAGGCGGGCCAAACAAACGCAGAGGAGACACGATGGCCGCCGCCGCCGCAGTGAGAGGTATCGGCTCTAACCTTGCCAAAAACCTTCGGGAAATTCGCTTGCATTTATGCCAGACGTCACCTGCAAGCCAGGGAGCACGGTAATATAGGATATGTCACACATAGTCACCATTTCATTCACTAGAAATGTGCATGTGAGCTTGCTTTTGGCCTAATCACAGCTGTCATTCGCTAGCTCGCCAGATTAGCCACATTGATAGCTAGCTGTGCACACTGGCTCCCCTGTCAGACAGAGGAGCAGAATGTAAACAAACACACACACACACACACACACACACACACACACACACACACACACACACACACACACACACCACGATTAGCACGTCTTCATAACCTAGCCATGACTATATCAGCCGATTTCCACACGTGTGATTTAGCTGGCTATAATAGCCATTATTCTGTGTTCCGCAGGGACTTCGTGGAGCAGCACTACGTGTCTTTGAAGCAGGCTAACCCCGGGTTCCCCATCCTCATCAGAGAGTGTTCGGGGGTTCAGCCCAAACTCTGGGCCAGACGCGGTGAGAGCATAACGTCTCAGTTGTAACCAAATACCTAAACATTTACTATCTACACCTCAACTCTCTCTCTCTTTCTCTCTCTCTCTCTCTCTACACCTCAACTCTCTCTCTCTTTCTCTCTCTCTCTCTCTCTACACTTCAACTCTCTCTCTCTCTCTCTCCTCTCCCTCTACACTTCAACTCTCTCTCTCTCTCTCTCTCTCTCTCCTCTCCCTCTCTCACACTATCTCTATCACTATATCTCCCCTCTCTCCATTTCTCTCGTACCTAGTCTGTCCTTTGCAGCTGCTAGTCTGCCTATAGTGCTGGAGCTGAAATGTTTGTCTGTCTCAGTTGCTAACGACAATCTGCTTTGCCTTGATCTTCACGTCATGTTCAATGATCATGCATTGATGCGTTTGACCTTCATATCATGTTCATGGATGTGTTTCTGCCTGTCTTCCAGACTTTGGCAAGGAGAGCAGCGTTGCCCTGGACAACATGACGGTGGACCAGGTGGCCAGCGTGTTGGAGACCGTGGTGAAGTCACAATGAGGGACCCAGCTCCCCTGAGACACCTCTCAAACCATGATGGAGTGTCTGTTGTAAATGTCCTGTGTATTACATAAATCTATTGCTGTTCTAATAAAACTTATTAATAACCTGTGACATTTTCCGTTGTATTTTCATTGTGTTGAACTATGCTGTGTGTGTATGTGTGTAAAAAAACAGGAGTGAAATCTTGATGTCACCTCGCACCTCAAGCAGGATGGCTCAAGATAAAAATAGATGTTTGTGTAAAAACAAACACAGTTTCATAACAAACAGAGTTTTATATACCACTTGTCTTTAAATAACCATACTGTATATATCTATCTATCTATCTATCTATCTGTCTGTATATATCTGTATATCTAGATACTCTAGACCCCAAAAACAACTAAAAACAAAGACACATTAATGCATGCTATAGCAATTCTAGTAATACTAGTATATCTCTATAACTTGTAGTACCCTGAAGTAATCAGTAGAGGGCCCTACTCAGTTGTAACATGAGATGGGGGGTATTCTGTTATTCTGTACTGATGTGACACCACGTGTGTGAATGCATACTGACCCAAACACCTTTTAGTTCATACATACACGAAAGACATTTATAATAAATCTACTGTCATATTCCATTCACAGTGCAGTACAGGCAGAGACAGATAGAGGTGCTGATTGTAAAGTGTTTCCCACTAATGTCAAACTCACAGAGGCTGGAATTAATTCTATTGATCAGTCCTTATTGATGTAACCAGGGTAACCAACATTAGAGATAACACACAGACCGGTAGCTGTCACAAGTTTGATCAGGCTTATCCGCCTGCCAGCTTTCACTCTGGTTGACACACACTCCCACATACACACACATACCCACACGCATACACACGCACACAGGTATCAGAAGTCATACGTATGTGCCTAACATTTCGCCTAGCTATAAGGAGGAGATTCATCCAACCCTAACAGACATCCACATCCACAGCATCATGCACTGCACCAGACACAAGAGCCCAGATCAAGAGATGAAACGGCTTTTAATGGAAGATCATCATGAACAATAATAAATGACGAACATGATAAATGTTCACATTACTTTCAGGAGAATGTGTGACAGAAATACTGGTTTTGTAAACATGAAACTCAGCAAATAACCCTGAAAAGTCAGATAAACTTGTATCCTCTTCACGTGTGTAGGGTGTGTAACAGGTTTCGAGGCTCAGCCAGAGGACTTGTGAGGTGCATAGATAGGAGTATATTTGGGACAAGGAGTGACGAATGCGACCAGTATGCCCCACGAGTCTTATGTATCCCTTTCAGGGGGAGGCTGGAGGAGGTAGAAATCGGAGGACGGGCTCATTATAACACATGGAAATAAATGAGGAACGGTATCAACTTTGATACCATTTCTCATTCCATTCCATGTATTACAATGAGCCCGTCCTCCGATTTCTACCTCACCCAGCGTCCACTGATCCCTTTCTAACGGAAAATAAAGTTCACAGCTTAAGAGAAACCAACAGAAAACCCCACAACATGCAAGAGTACTAAACCTACAGTGTCAGTCAGACAGCTAAACCAGGCATGTAGAATCAGAGAGACATCTCTGATGACAGGAGGACTTACTGCTCTATCATAGTTTTAAGACATATCAGCAATCGGACTGAACATGGATTGGGAAAACAACAATATCATTTGAAGTTCATGAAAGAGATATAAAACTGCCTTTCTATATGCCTGGCTTAGCAAGATTACATCACATTAACAAGGTTAAAAATGTCATAAAACTAGGTAACAAAATACGGATGTTCCTAGAAACAAGGTCACAGAACCATCTGTAGAAGACCTAACGTGAGGTTCCCCTCTGTGGGAGGAATCTTCAGGCACCAGGGTGGTTGAGATGGTGGTGAGATGGTCCAGGTGAGATGGTGAGATGGTCCAGGTGAGATGGTGAGATGGTCCGGGTGAGATGGTCCAGGTGAGATGGTCCATGGATCATTTAGCTGTCAGCTGCGCTCCCTTCACTGGTGAAGACCTTCATTTCTTTTTTGGAGTTTTCTTTTTCTGGAAAACGTAAATGTTAGTTTAGTCTTAACATAAAAAACATAAATTGCATCCTATCCATGTCTTCTTGTAGCTGTGAACCTGTTCACCAGAGAGAGACGTGAAGTCAAGGCTTTATGTAAAGTGCATTTTCCAGCTGCGACACTGTTAAGCTATGCCAGTTGTGTGTGTGCTCGGCTCAATGGTGTTTTTGGATTTCTGTGTGCGTGAATTTCCCCATGTGGGACAATAAAGGTAAAGCTGTAGTATATGTTGAGCCCCCCCCCCCCCCAGAAGGTCCTACCTTCTTCCCTGGGGTGTCCTCCACAGCAGCAGCTTTCACCACTGAGACCTTGACCGGTGTCTTCTGTATCACTTTCTCTTTTTTCTCCTTCAGTTTGTTTTTCTCTGTAAAAGTCAAAATCACATTGGTAAAACAGACAGCTAAGCACACTGACTGACCATGCTTGTTAGGTGCAGCAGGCTACGTCGGTATTCACAGTTTGAACATAAATCTGGTACTGCACTTACTCTTCTTCTTCGCTGGTTGCTCTGGTGTAGCCTCCACGACAGGTTCCTCTTCCACAGCGACCTCAGTCTCAGTCTTCTTCTTCTTCTTCTTTTTCTCGCTGGTCTTCGCCTCAGGGACTGGAGTTATGTTTTCATTTGCTTCCTTCTCTTTCTCAGAGTTCTTCTTCTTCTTCTTCTTTGTTGGTGTCTCAGTCTCTTCCTGGGTGGGGAGGGGTCTCTTGGAGCGGGTCTTCTCTGCCACCGGGCTTGCCGCCGGGGTCACCGCGGGGGTCACCGCCTGTTTGGTCTTCTTCTTCTTCTTTTTAGTGGTGACCTCAGTCTCTTCTTTGTCCTCTATCCTCTCCTTTGCTCTCTTCTTCTTGTTCCTCCTGTTCCTGAGGGCCTTGGCTGACAGGACCAGGGTGGTGGAGTCGGACTCTGAACATGGAGGGGAGGCAACAATGACATCATTTTACAGTCCGACGGTTACAGAAGTGATGACTCATAATCTGTGTAGTGATAACGATTCCACTGTATTTTAATCCACTAGCCATATCTAAAGTGTGTGTGTGTGTGTGTACCTGCTGGAGTCTCCATTTCCGTTGCGTCAAGGTCGGCCTCGTCATCGCCACCCGCTGGTGCTACAGGGGACTGCCCGTTCTCCTCTGCCACCTTCTTCTTGTTTTTCTTCTTCTTGTCTTTCTTCACCTTCTTGGGACTGGCGGTGGTCGTGTCCGTTTCCGTTTCCTCTTTGCTCCTCTTCCTCTTCCCTCTTGTGGGCGGCTCAGGGACGACATCACCGGACACCTGTTCAGATTACGTGAAGAAGAGGGACGGAGTTTTTGAGGCATTCACTCTGTGCATTTGTTTACATCACAGGACATCCATGACGGTCACCAGCTGCTGCACACAGGTGGTCTTATTGGTTTAGGCAGACATGTGATAACATCAAAGAGAAGAACACATTTCATTCTTCAACTTACCTCTGCATCCTCAGAGGCTAGTTTAGGGGTCGCAGGTTCAACCTCCTCCTCCTCCTTCTCTCCAGCAGTTGCAGTCTCAGCAGCTAGAAACATACATACAGGACATTTCAACGGACAGGCTGGGAATTGTAGTCCTGTTTTGTTTTTGTATGCCGATTGTTCTCACCCTCTGAGCTGTTCCAACAGTATGTGTCTTTGCCTCATTTCATCTCAAACTTTATGAGAAGGTGTCTGCTGTCCTGTCTGTGTGTGGACCAGTCTCTGTCTGCTACCTGGCTGTGTTCCAAAATGCGTTTTTGCGCTCTGTACTTGTATACTAAGTATGGATATGCTCTGGACAGAGAGCAAGAGCAAGAATGTTGGAACACAGCCCGTCTTCCCTTTGCTGTGTACCACTCAGTCCACGGACAGAGGGTCTACCAACCATTGTAGCTATTAAGCTATTAAGACAGAGGGTCTACCAACCATTGTAGCTATTAAGACAGAGGGTCTACCAACCATTGTAGCTATTAAGACAGAGGGTCTACCAACCATTGTAGCTATTAAGACAGAGGGTCTACCAACCATTGTAGCTATTAAGACAGAGGGTCTACCAACCATTGTAGCTATTAAGACAGAGGGTCTACCAACCATTGTAGCTATTAAGACGCCTTTGTCACAGAAACTCAGCATTTCCCTTTATAGACCTGACAAGCTTCATAGAGCTGATCAAACTTTATAGACCTGATCAGGTTTATAGACCTGACAAGCTTCATAGAGCTGATCAAACTTTATAGACCTGATCAAACTTTATAGACCTGACAAGCTTCATAGAGCTGATCAAACTTTATAGACCTGGCAAGCTTCATAGAGCTGATCAAGGTTTATAGACCTGACAAGCTTCATAGAGCTGATCAAACTTTATAGACCTGACAAGCTTCATAGAGCTGATCAAACTTTATAGACCTGACAAGCTTCATAGAGCTGATCAAACTTTATAGACCTGATCAGGTTTATAGACCTGACAAGCTTCATAGAGCTGATCAAACTTTATAGACCTGACAAGCTTCATAGAGCTGATCAAACTTTATAGACCTGATCAGGTTTATAGACCTGATCAGGTTTATGTGAATGGTGTGTATTTATCTAGGCCTAAATACTCATCGAGCACTTTATTAGGAAAACTATACCAATACTGGGTAGGGCCTGCCTTTGCTCTCAAAACAGTCTCAATTCTTCGTGGCATTGATTCCACAAGATGTTGGAAACATTCGTTTGAGATTGTGGTTCATGATGACATGATTGCATCACGCAATTCCTGCACATTTTTCAGGTGCACTTTCAAGCTGTGAACCTCCCGTTCTACCACATCCCAAAGGTGTTCTATTGGATTCAGATCCGGTGACTGGGAAGGCCACTGAAGAACACTGATCTCATTGTCATGTTCATGAAACCAGTTTGAGACGACTTTTGCTTTGTGACATGGTGCATTATCATGCTGGAAGGAGCCATTAGAAGATGGGTCAATTGTTGCCATGAAGGGATGGACATGGTCAGCAACAATACTCAAATAGGCTGTGGCATTCAAACGATGATTGGGCGGGGGCGCCCAAAGTGTGCCAAGAAAACATTCCCCACAACATTACACCACCTCCACCATGAGGAGGTGTACAGGTGTTCCTAATAAAGTGCTCAGTGAGTGTATGTTCATGTACCAAACCACATCCATAGTACTTAACCCATCAACCTCATGTCCTACAGTCTGCATGTCCAGGTCAACTGTCATTGTGTTGAGTGTGTCCAGGTGTGACGGTGTCACCTGCTCACCCACACTTGATGTCTACTCAGTTTAAATGGAGGTTCTTATCAGATCGAGGTACAAACAGAATAGACACGCTGACAATTTGTCAAACAGCCTTTTTGTAAGATGGTCTATTTCAGTGGTTCCCAAACCTTTAACAGTCATGAACCCCCTGTCGGTTATTTTGTAGCCTAATTGATATTCTATGAACATTATCCCTACCATATTAGACATGGTGATCATATTATTCTGTTGGATCGGGTGCATGCATTTATTTTTGGTACTGAGACTGCAGTCGGCTATCGACTGTTTGGGAAGGTAAATCACAGATTTATTTCGCGTACCCCCTAGATCGATCCACGTACCCCCGGGGTACACATACCCCACTTTGACAATAGTGGGCCTATTTGATCCCCCTGGGGATCAGTAGTGTGTTGCTGTATTAACCCCCCCTCCTGGGGATCAGTAGTGTGTTGCTGTATTAACCCCCCCTCCTGGGGATCAGTAGTGTGTTGCTGTATTAACCCCCCCTCCTGGGGATCAGTAGTGTGTTGCTGTATTAACCCCCCCTCCTGGGGATCAGTAGTTCCTACATGGTGTGTACCTCTTCTAGCCTCTGCTATCATCTGGTCCAGGCTGAGCTCACTTCTGGGGTCCAGGTGTCGTCCTTCAGGACCAGGACCAGGTGAGGCGGAGGTGAGGGTCTTACCCGTAGCGGGGACGGCGGGGGCCTCGATGGGGGGGTCCAGGGTGGGGGCGTCACTCCTCTCCTCTGGCGTAGTAGAGGTGACTGTCTGGTCCTCGACCTTTGGCTCCGCGGCCTTGGGCTCAGCGACCTTTGGCTCTGTCGCCGCGGCGGGGTCAGTCTGCAGGGTGGGAGAGAGCAGAGCGGAGACACATGGACCGTCAGGACACGTCAATGCACCAGGAATTCATGTATTATATAATACCTCTATTATATAATAATAATAATGAGCTTCCCTCCACTGTCAGGACTGCAGAGGTCACTACCGATCTCCCGCCGTAGATTGAAAACCCATCTCTTCAGGCTACATCTTAACAGTCCTTCCTAAGACCTCTTCACCCCCACTACCCCCCTGTACTAACCCTAACCCCAACCCTTGAGACCTCTTCACCCCCACTACCCTCCCTGTACTAACCCTAACCCCAACCCTTGAGACCTCTTCACCCCCCTGTACAAGTTCTCTCCTGTTAATAAATAATTTAAATATATATATATATATGCTTTCTGGCATTACGACTGCCAATGGCCCCTGGTGTGAGCATTGATTACTTTGTCTTATGATGACTGTTGGATAGATGATTCACTTACTTAAACAAATGTATTTGTTGTAAGTCGCTTTGGATAAAGGCGTCTGCTAAATGCCAGAAATGTAAATGTACCTCAGAGCAGTTGTTCAACGTCAACATATTTATTAACTGTGTCATCATGTGTGTTTTTCTTATTCCTTCTCTGTCAACCTTTTACACTGAAACAGCAAAGTAATCCAGTGTTTTGAAAAGAACCTGTGATAATCCTGATTTTTTTAGGGCATTTCTGCTTTTTATTGGGATAGAGACAGTAGAGGTTGACAGGAAGGACGGGTGAGAGAGAGAGGAGGGATGACAAGCAAGATATGTCGAGGGTCGGAATCGAACCAGGAACCTTGTGCTATGCCACTAAGCGCCCCGATAATCCTGAATTACCAATAACACAATGATGTCATGCCTGTGGAGAATTATGTAAACACCTATAACTGTGTGTCCAGAGATTGTACAAGAGTTGTCCTGTGTTTAGCGATGGTACCCACCTGAGATTCCTCCTCCTCCTCCGCCTCCTCCATGGGACTCTCTGGAGCAGAGGCAGGAGGGGTGGGCACGTCAGGAGCTAGTTAGAGAGAATAGGTAAAGGGGTTATATTTCTCTGCGCCTGTTGTGAAGTACCTTGACCGGCAAGCAATGTACTAAATGTGCTACACAGGGGAGGCTGATGGAGGCAGAAATCAGACAACGGGCTCATTGTAATGCATGGAATGGAATGAGGAATGGTATCAAACACGGAATGAGGAATGGTATCAAACACGGAATGAGGAATGGTAATAAACAAACTGATTCCGTCCCATGCATCCTCATTGTGATGCGAATGTTCTTGGAACTCTTGAGTGTGGTGTGTCGTACCGTCAAGGGGAGGGGCTTCAACAACTGTTGGACCCTCGCTGGGCGGGGCCTCAGATGTCACCGTGGCGACTGGAGCAGCTTCAACATTCTGTGAGGAGCAGGAAGTGAACATGTCAATATGGGACCCACTAGGGGCAGGAAGTGATGTCACTCTGGAAACCACTAGGAGCAATCTGGTTCCACTAGACTACAGAACCAATTAGGAGTGAAACAGCGAACTATAAGCAGTCTAGTCTAGAAGCAGCTGGTTTACCAGACACAGATTAAGCCAAGTCATGAACTACAAACTTCTTCATCAAAAGTGTTTTTAAATCTAGGGATTAGGCTTGATCTAGGTCTGTGAAACCGGACCAATATTCCTACATTTCCCATACACACCTCTATTGGACTGGCCTCTTCCTCATCTAAGGAAGGCGTGGCCTGAGTGACAGGTGTCTCTGCCACAGGTGTCTCTATGGCAACCTTCGGAGATGTGGACGGACAAGACAGATTCATGAGCTTCCGCTGAACTAGTCTAGAACCTGTCAGGACTGCTTCAGTCTGAACTAGTCTAGAACCTGTCAGGGTTCTGCTGCTTCAGTCTGAACTAGTCTAGAACTTGTCAGGGTTCTGCTGCTTCAGTCTGAACTAGTCTAGAACTTGTCAGGGTTCTGCTGCTTCAGTCTGAACTAGTCTAGAACCTGTCAGGGTTCTGCTGCTTCAGTCTGAACTAGTCTAGAACTTGTCAGGGTTCTGCTGCTTCAGTCTGAACTAGTCTAGAACTTGTCAGGGTTCTGCTGCTTCAGTCTGAACTAGTCTAGAATCTGACAGGGTTCTGCTGCTTCAGTCTGAACTAGTCTAGAACCTGTCAGGATTCTGCTTCAGTCTGAACTAGTCTAGAATCTGACAGGGTTCTGCTGCGTCAATCTGAACTAGTCTGTCAGGGCTTCATTTCACTCTGTCTGGATTGGACTGTATCTGTTTCATTGACTGACCGTTGGTGTCTCTACATCCTCGATCTCTGTCTCCTCCTCGTCCTTCTTCTTCTTCTTCTTCTTCTTAGGTTTGGCTACTGAGGCAGCAGCAGGGGCAGGGGCAGCAGCAGGGGCCTTCTCTGTTTTCTGAGCCCCTTTCTTGGCAGTCAGAGGGGCCTTCTAGCTCAACAACAGCAGCACAGAGAATAGTTAGTTACAAACTCAGACATGAGAGAATAGTTAGTTACAAACTCAGACATGAGAGAATAGTTAGTTACAAACTCAGACATGAGAGGATGTTTCAACAGAGGAATATTAAAGCCATACACATTGTCTCAATATGACACTACAGCCAGTTCAGCCAATCAGAACACAGCATGGCAGCAAGGCCACATCTGGAACCAACTATACTGAGGCAACGTGTGGAACCAGGCCAAAATGGCGCCGCCGATGCCGTTGCGAGAGCTCCGCAGAGGATGTGCGTTTTTTTAGCTTTTATGTGTTTTCTATTTTATTTTAAAACTTATTGTTGCACTACTCTGTGGCCCTGTCACTTTTGCATTTCACTGTATAGTTGTATGCACGTGACAAATAAAGAATTTTGAATCTAGGCAACATGTGTGACTAACCTTCGCTGGCTCCTCCTCCTCACTCTCTGACGAGTCACTGTCTGAGCTAGGGGCCTTCTTAGCTGAAGCAGGGGCCTTGGGTACGGCTTTGCCCAGGCTGGGTGTGGCAGGGGTCTTCTTGGCGGGGGCCTCATCCTCAGAGTCTGAGGAGTCGCTGTCCTCCTGGGCGGGCGCTGGAGTCTTGGGTGTGGCTTTAACTGTGGGCGTGGCTTTGACTGGGGCTGGGGTGCCCTTCTGTTTGGGTGTAGGTACAGCTTTCTGAAAGGTAAAATAATGATTTGTCAATGTAATCACATTATGGACAGATTATTTCACTGCTGTTTTTGATGAATGTGTCTGTCTGTCTGTCTGTGTACGTACATGTCCATCTATCAATCTACAGTATCTATCTATCTTTAAATTGATCTATAGTATCTATCTATAGTATCCATCTATCATAGTATCTATCTATCTATCTATCTATCAATCTATTATAGTATCTATCTATCTATCTATTGTATGTATAGTATATATCTATCTATCTATAGTATATATCTATCTATCTATAGTATCTATCTATCTGTCTATCTATCTGTCTACAGTATCTATCTATTATAGTATCTATCTATCTAATCACTCCAGTTTTCCTGGTATCTGAAACAGACCTTTGCAGGTGCCTCGTCCTCACTGTCTGAACTGTCACTGTCAGAGCTCAGAGGCTTGGTGGGGGCGGCTTTAGCCTGGCTGGGGGGGGCCGCGCTGGGCTTGGCGGTGGCTGACACAGGGGTCTTGGCTGGCTTCCCTGGAGCAGCTTTGGGCGTCGCTGCTGATTTCTGAAACAGAGAATAACATGAATCCCCTGTGGATTAAAGCTTTGTGCTCTATTTGTCTGAGTGACAGGGGGGAGAGAGTGAGAGTGTGTGTGTGTGTGTGTGTGTGTGTGTGTGTGTCATGCCAGCTGTGAAGTACCTTTACAGGTGTCTTCTCCTCACTGTCCGAGTCGTCACTGTCACTGTCTGAACTCTCTGCCTTACTGGCTGCAACCTTACTGCGGGTTCTAGGTTTACTGGGAGTTGTGGTCTTGCTGGCTGCTGTAGGTTTACTAGCCGCCTGAAACACAAACACGCAGACCGGTGTCACTAAACAAGACGGTGGTTTTCTGTGGTCAAATATTTCTCGTTCATAGAGTGGAAAAATTGTGGAGACGTCATCATAACACGATTGTGTTCCTAAAAACACTCAGATAGAGCAAGAGTATTCAGAGAGCCACCGTGGTGTTATGGTTTTACATTGAGACCAACGGAACCACTGGAAACAACAGTTGCTGATTGGTTCACCTGTGTCAGAGGAAGCTCCTCCTCGCTCTCTGATTCGCTGTCTGAGCTGTCTGCTGGTTTGGAGGGCGTGACGGTTGGTACAGGGGCGGGCTTGCTGGTCTTGACTGGGGCATCTGCTACCGTAGGCTTGGTCTTGGGGGGCGCCTTCTGGCGAGGGCAAGGGTACAGAGATGGTTATATCCATATTCATTACATGCACCTACGCCACTGTTCTGTTGCGGCCGCCATCTTGATTCCTGGCAACAGGTCTACTCACCTTGGTTGACGGAGGCGGAGTCTCCTCCTCGCTCTCTGATTCGCTGTCGGAGCTGTCAGCTGGTTTGGCTGGGGCGGCGGTGGGCGGGACTACAGGCTTGGCTTTGGGTGTTGCCGCAGCTTTCTGAAAAAAAACAAATGACATGTAGACATTAAAGTCTTAGTGACTTCCCCTTGTCCCAGGGGTCACCCAGAGAGCTGGTATGGGACCCTCTGCAGGCCCAACCGGCCCAGACTAGAGCCCCAGGGATTGGACCTGTCCAAACAGAGTTCTGCCCAGCACGGATCACTGCCCCAGGACAAAGACCCAGCAGAGATACCACCATGCTGTCTGCCAAACATGCACTGTCTGGAGGGGGGGGAGGCTGGGCGGGAAGCTGGATAGACAGAACAACATCGTTGCCAATAGTTCACACACATTATCACAGTGGCTGGACACCAGATATGTCTGTCCGTCTGTCTGTATGTGTGTCTATACTGTTTAATGTCCATTCACCAGAACAGCTCAACTGGGTCAGTGAAAGTCCACCAGTGGCGTCATTTCAGCTAAAGCTGGAGTACGGCAGATCTAGTGAGCCAAAAATAATCATTATCATCATAATCATCATAATTTGGGCGGAGGGTCTGGGAGTCCTCCCCCCCGGTCTTCTGTTCTCCACTTTCCATGCAATTCTACATCGTTTCAGGAGCGTTTTGAAGCAGCAGTTTGCTTGACACCGAGCCACCAGACTGGGAAGAACCCCTGCGATCCTGCATCAACTTAGTAGCAGGTATCAAGGGCGCATGTTTCACTTGGAGAGAGAGTCAGCGTGCACATGGAGCAACTGCTGAATTGTTTAAATGTGGCCTGTTTCACACACATCAAATTAACATGGTTAATGTTGTTTTTGCTTACATTACAGTCCCAAAGCATGTTTTGAGAATTATTTCTTTGGCTACACAGGAACCTACCCAGGCATTGCTTTAGTGAAGGCAGAGCAGGCTATTCCATGCAAGGCATTATAATAAAAACAAGTAGTGTAATGGAATACAGAAGCGATAGGGATTTACCACCACAATGTTTGTAGATCTATAATCACCAAACTGTAGGCAGTTAGGGTGAATCTAGGCCTAGTTGGACAACAGCACCCAGACACTCATGACATGACAGGGACTAAACTGTTCTAATTACTTGTTGTGTTGTTTTATATTTCTCTCCAATCCATGATCCTGTCCTGTCTAATCACCGGTAATGATCCTGTCCTGTCTAATCACCGGTAATGATCCTGTCCTGTCTAATCACCGGTAATGTGACATGTTGACAGATAGATCGGTACTTTATTCCCGGGGGGGGATTACAATGTTGCTGCCACCAACAACAAAGAACAAGAGCAAACAAGTAACGAAGTACAAGAACCCCAAGCAGTGGATGAATAACTGATGTACATGTATACAGGGTTAGAACCCCAAGCAGTGGATGAATAACTGATCTACATGTATACAGGGTTAGAACCCCAAGCAGTGGATGAATAACTGATGTACATGTATACAGGGTTAGAACCCCAAGCAGTGGATGAATAACTGATCTACATGTATACAGGGTTAGAAGTTAGAGACATTGGGGTATTGTATGGTTCTACATGTATACAGGGTTAGAAGTTAGAGACATTGGGGTATTGTATGGTTCTACATGATTGAAGTGAAAGTGTACTTTAGTGCCGGTTCAGGTACGTGGGTGAACAGTGTGCAGGTTCTGTGGTACGTGGGTGAACAGTGTGCAGGTTCTGTGGTACGTGGGTGAACAGTGTGCAGGTTCTGTGGTACGTGGGTGAACAGTGTGCAGGTTCTGTGGTACGTGGGTGAACAGTGTGCAGGTTCTGTAGTAAGTGCAGGGAGACAGGCATGTGTCCTACAGTGTAGTCTGCATGAGGATGTAGTGGTGTGTATACACATGTACCCCAGCAGTCCAGGGTCCCACTGGGCCATAGAACGACCAGGTACCTGGGCCTATGTATAGGATGTATAGGCCCTGCCCCCTTTACTTCCTGGTTTGAGAGAGAAAATGGCGGAGGAATGTTTGTTACTAGGAAACAGTGTTTTAAGTCCTAGTTTCTGTACCTGTCACCAAGCAAAAGTGTTCTAATAGACTTGCTGTAGTTTGAGACTTTTTTTTATTTTTTATTATTCTTGCTGGATTTGGATTAAAATTCTGATCTGATTTCGGACTTTAGGGAAGAGAATGAGGCATGGTATCAATTCATGCATAACAACGAGGCCTTCCTCCGATTTCTACCTCAACCAACCGCTGATGTAAACACAGGTGTGATGTACCTGTACAGGTGCCTCCTCCTCACTGTCCGAGCTGGCGCTGTCTGAACTCTCCGCCTTACTGGCTGTAGTCTTACTGGTGGGGGCAGGTTTACTGGCTGTAGTCTTACTGGTGGGGGCAGGTTTACTGGGGGTTGTTGTGGATTGTATGGCTTTAGCCTGAAACATAAACACAGACACAAAATAAACCAAACAAACCATGTTTTATTTGCCAATCAATCAATTAATCATCAATCAATCACCCGAGACAACACACGTGCACACCCCCAGGAATAACAGGTACAGGGTCAGCCATCTTTGGCGCCCCTGGAGCAGTTAGGGGTGAAGTGCCTTGCTCAAGGGCAGTGGTAGATCTGCCGATTACTGGCCGGCCCCTCTAACCTCTAGGCTACCTGCCACCCCTAAAACATGCTCTGGGTCCAGCCGTGTGGTCTGAGCCCAGAAATTAGTTTTACATCAGCTCTTCTAGTGTTTTACCTATTTGATCTGTCACCCAGTCTGAAGCAGAACACAACGCATCAACATCGTAACTGGTCTGATAGGTGTGACAAGAACTAACTTGATCACTCACCATCACAGGATGTTGTGAAAACAGTTCCAAACGGTTGGCCTGATCAGCATGTCTCCTAACTCTCCCTCTTACATCACCATAGTGGGCTTCATTCAAGTTCTTGCTTCAAGACGATTTCCTAAATCTGCGTTTTGCCACATCGCTGAAAACCTGAAAACCCTACCGGTGTGGGAGGAGTCTTATCCTCGCTGTCTGATTCGCTGTCGTCAGAGCTGGGTGCAGGTTTGGAGGCGGGGGCGGGGGTGGCAGTGGCCGGGGCAGGGACGGGGACAGGGGCGGCTAGGCTTGAGACAGCTGCAGGGGTCTTGGGGGTGACAGCTGGTTTCTGAGAGAGGCAGGAAGCATTTGGAGACTCACGGGTCGAATACATTTTGTGTTGAACAATTCTGAATGTTTTCCAAGTTGAGTATGGGGTCAGGTCACCTCCAACACATGTCTGCCTGCATCAGGGGAGGCTGGTGGAGGTAGACATCGGAGGACGGGCTAATGAGTTACAATGAGCCCGTCCTCCGATGTCTCCCTCCATATCATTATAAACTAAAAACACCCCCAAGTCCCACCTGTGTTAGAAGCTCCTCCTCGCTCTCTGATGCGCTGTCTGAGCTGTCAGCTGGTTTGGAGGGTGTGGCAGCTAGTACGGGGGTGGGCTTGCTGGTCTCCTCTGGTTCGGGGGCTTCCTCTGTTCCATTACTGATGGGGGTAGCTGAGACAGACACATCTTCAGGGGTGGAGGAGGTCTTCTGTGGTGGGAGAGGAATCTACATATCAGCATTTGATAGCAGGTATGAAGCTAAATACAAATGTTAATAACTAAGTCCTGGGAAGTCTTGCTTGATGAAGCAACCTTTTTTTGGGGCAAACCCCCAATGTGTAAACACATTCAGCAAGTCTCTACAGTGCACCAATAGAAACCTCAGGACCCAAACCTCCCCCTCTCTTCTCAGACCTCCCAGGCTCTCCCCAGACCTCCCCCTCTCTCCTCACCTCTGTCTTTAGGACCTCCTCCTCCTCCTCAGACGGGTCTGTGCTCTCGCTGTCTGGGCTCTGGGCCTTCACGGCAGCGGGGGCCTGGCAGGGGGTGGGGGGGTCACTGCTGGGGGGTGGGGTGGTGGCAGCCTCAGCTTTCAGAGGTAGAGGGTCTGAAACAACAACAGATCAGTGTTACAATGTGAATGTTGACTCACTGAGGGAAGTTGATTCAAAATGGCTGACAAAAAGGTTTAGCAAAGGATCCAGGAATGCAAACGCGATAGCCTTGTAACAGGGCTGGGGGATATTGGGACAGAAGCTGATCCCTAACAATGGATATTAATATTTAATATCCTGGCAGACAGGGTTGGAGCCTACCAATTGGTTTCTCATCTAAGTCTTCTTCTTTGGTGTCCTTTGGACTGCACGGGTCTGGCTTGATGGTCTTCTTCAGGGTGGTGGAGTCGACCTCTGGCTCCTGTTTGGGGTTCTCACCAATCTCTGAGACCCTGGAAATAATGTGTCATTATTATACACACCATTAATGGTGGCCCCCCAAAAAACGTCATAAATCATTCATATTCATACTATCCAAATCATACATCCATTCGTTGTACATTGAGTGTTGGCCTAGTAGAAGATATAATATATATATGTAATATATATATATAAGCTGTACTTACTTAGTCCAACTGGTGTAGATATCATGTAAGGAAGAGGTGTCTGACGGTGTTTCAACCTGTGGGTCACCAAAAGCAACAATAGGCTCCTGTGTGACTGTGACTGTGCATATGATACTCAATAAAGCTTCAAATAAAGAAAAATGACAAAGTCTTCAAAAAGCGACACAAAAACACCGAATGCATGAATAATGGCTTCATATACATTTATTCACCTGAAAACACATGTGTTTATGTGGGAAAACAACGTGTAGTCTTGAGAACAGCCACCATTTTACAGACTAAGGTACAGAGAGAACATCCATGCCATGTGTTCGTCTGTTACACAATGTTCTACTCGGGGCATGGCCAAATAACAACCTCACACACACACAGGACAACATAGAAACGGACGGCACAACTCTTCAGCATAATAACCAACATGTTGCTGTGTTCGAATTTAAATATTTTAGATCATATGGGAATAAATCGTATGTAACATGACAATACGCGACTTTAACCTCGGATAGTCGTCGCACATGTTATAACATGGTGTAATACCTGTGCAATTGCACACTGAATGCTCTAAAAAATAAACACCAGAGAGAATTTACGCCAAAAAATGACCGATAAAATGTATCAAAACAAATACCTGAGTGACATGCTTTTTCAACACGTTGGCTGCTTTCTGATAACCGTGCTCCTTTAAATGCTGGTAGATCAGATACAGTAAGGCACTGTCTAAATCTTCCGCTCCCACTGAAGTCATCGTTCTGATTTGAAAAAACTACTTTTAAAAAAAAATGAATTAATAAAATGCGTTTAATCTGCTGCTCTATTCGCAGCTCACTTCATCGTTGCAGAACTGCTCTGTGCAGGATCGCACCACTTCGCGACTACGCCCCCCTCCGCCGCGCCGTGGCATGATGGGAGTTGTAGTTCCTTCACGCAGCCGCACCTGAGCCCCTGGTTTACAATTCTCCAACGTACCACACGATGGCGCGAACGCCATCTATCTAGAATGGAAGTTACAGTAGCTGGAACTGGATTGGAACAGACCATTTCAACTAGAACATTTCTACATTATGAATTAAATGCATGGTACTAATATATTCCCTTGGATTGTACTATGTTTTGAGTTGGAGCATTCTGTGTACTGTACAACTACAGCCCCCCCTGGGTGAAACTGACACAAGCACATTCTCTGAATAGCTGTCCAGCACCTGACAGACAATGTCAGGTTCAAATCCACTTGAGTGGACAGTATCACCCAGGGGAGGACAGCTGGTGGAGGTAGAAATCGGAGGACGGCCTCTTTGCAATGCATAGAATGGAATGAGGACTGGTGTCAAACCGTGCATTACAAAGAGCCCGTCCTCCGATTTCGACCTCCACCAGCCTCCCCTGGTATCACTACACCTGATCTTGGAACCCAGAGATTACACAAGACCTAACCTTGTCCCCAGGGTATTCGGGGCGGAAGTGTCTGGGATGGAGATTACACAAGACCGAACTCATGCTCAGAGCCCCAGCATGGATGAGGAGACCTCTGGATCCATCAGAGGAGCCTCGTTGTGTGTAGAGATCTCATGACGTCACTCTTGCGTAAACAGATCTGCTCTCTGTGTGTGGCTCGTAGAGCTGAATCACATGATCAACACAGCAGAGATGTCCTAATCTAAGATGAAGTCATACTTGGCTCCTCTGCTGTGGTAAGAACAGAGCGTACAGCCTGTCTCCATCTGTACAACAGTCAATCACACATGGATCTGTCTTCCTGTTTAAAAACGTGGTTCTAGCAACTTCCACATATCCGCCGTGATGTTGGTGAGGTTGTTCTTATCACACATCCACAACCACGCCACCAGGTCGAGTCTCAGCATGTATAGCCATGAGAAATGTAAATAGGAGATTAGAACATGACCTTATACCCCTCTCCTCCTTTCCTCCTCTCTTTCTCTCCCTCTCTCTCTCTTTTTCCTTTCACCAATGCCAACTGTTCATTCCTTCGGCCCAAAGAAAACAGTTTAAAACCTTTTATCAACAGTCGGGAAGTGTTCACACATGATCAGTGGCAGAAGGATGTCTGCCAGGTATTCTAGCCTGTTGCACCTCAAACCTCGTAGTGTTTCCTTTCACTTTGACCTTTCATTTATTACATTTACATTCATGGCATTTAGCAGACGCCTTTATCCAAAGAGACTTACAACAAATACATTTGTTTAAGTAAGTGAATCATCTATCCAACAGTCATAAGATAAAGTAATCAATGCTCAGACCAGGGTTAAGGGTTAGGGCCATAGGCAGTCACAATGCTAGAAGAAGATTTTTTTTTTTAACAGGAGAGAAACTTGTACAAGAGGGTAGTGGGGGTGAAGAGGTCTCTAGGGTTAGGGTTAGGGTTAGTACAGGGGGGGGTAGTGGGGGTGAAGAGGTCTCTAGGGTTGGGGTTAGGGTTAGGGTTAGTACAGGGGGGTAGTGGGGGTGAAGAGGTCTCTAGGGTTAGGGTTAGTACAGGGGGGTAGTGGGGGTGAAGAGGTCTCTAGGGTTAGGGTTAGGGTTAGGGTTAGGGTTAGTACAGGGGGGTAGTGGGGGTGAAGAGGTCTTTAGGAGGGGCCTTTGTTGGTATTTCCAAATCCATGAAACTGTACTTGTACTTGGTGTTGACCTGTGAAGTCATTGTATTTTAGTAGGTGCTCCCATCATCACCAGACCACGGACAGGCGGGATGTACAGCTCCCTATTGGCTGGTACCTCCAGCCGGGGGACAGGACACGCGGACGAGGGAGGAAGAACACATTCGCCTCTTCCAAAAAAAACCTTGCCCTGGTTTTTAAAGAGGAACTGGTACAGTCATTAAATCTCTGTCAATAAACGAGATGGAATATGGAATGTCTGTGGAAACCGTAATGATGGCAGAGGAAACTCTCTGAATGTTCCGGAATCATTAACAGTCTTATAAAAGACTAGCACCTTGCAAACTGCCAAAATAGATTTCCGCTTTATTGTGAGAAAACACACACCCACACACACACACACATACACACCCACGCACACGCACACGCACACGCACACACACACACACACACACACACACACACACACACACACACACACACACACACACACACACACACATACAGGTACCCTTGCACAAGTGATGGGCATGGCTTTATTCATTAAATGCAGGAATGTTTCATTGGCAGAGTTCACTCTCCGCTCATAGTTCTGTTCAAACTCTCCCCTTTAGAAATCTGTGTCCTTGTCTTGTAATGCTTATAAAACACCTCTTTACCATTGTGGCTGACAACCCCCTCAAGGACAGAAGGCAAGGAGAGAAAGTTTCAATAACATCCTCTAAAGAAGTCAGCTCTCATAACTGATGTTAGTCATCAGAGACGCAGGGGAGAGGAGATGAAGAGGAGAGGAGGAGCAGGGTTGAGGAGAGGAGGAGAGGAGGAGCAGGGTTGAGGAGAGGAGGAGAGGAGGAGCAGGGTTGAGGAGAGGAGGAGCAGGGTTGAGGAGAGGAGGAGCAGGGTTGAGGAGAGGAGGAGAGGAGGAGCAGGGTTGAGGAGAGGAGGAGAGGAGGAGCAGGGTTGAGGAGAGGAGGAGCAGGGTTGAGGAGAGGAGGAGAGGAGGAGCAGTTTTGAGGAGAGGAGGAGCAGGGTTGTGGAGAGGAGGAGAGCAGGAGAGGAGGAGAGCAGGAGAGGAGGAGCAGGGTTGAGGAAAGGAGGAGAGCAGGAGAGGAGGAGCAGGGTTGAGGAGAGGAGGAGAGGAGGAGCAGGGTTGAGGAGAGGAGGAGCAGGGTTGAGGAGAGGAGGAGCAGGGTTGTGGAGAGGAGGAGCAGGGTTGAGGAGAGGAGGAGCAGGGTTGAGGAGAGGAGGAGCAGGGTTGAGAAGAGGAGGAGCAGGGTTGAGGAGAGGAGGAGAGGAGGAGCAGGGTTGTGGAGAGGAGGAGAGGAGGAGCAGGGTTGAGGAGAGGAGGAGAGGAGGAGCAGGGTTGAGGAGAGGAGGAGAGCAGGAGAGGAGGAGAGCAGGAGAGGAGGAGCAGGGTTGAGGAAAGGAGGAGGAGAGGAGATGGGTTTAGGAGTGGAGAGCAGGAGAGAAGAGGAGGAGGAGGAGAGGAGAAAGAGGAGAGGAGGAGGATTCAAGAGAGGAGGAGGAGAGGAGGAGGGTTCAGGAGAGGGAAAGCTAGGTTGAGTAGAGGAATGCTGTGTAGCAGCAAAACAACAGCCTGGCCTCCAATGCCCAAGTGCATCGTAAATATCCAGCTGTAGCCAAGTCAAACACTAACACTGGAGCTGAAGGCCTGTGGACTAGGGATGGGTAGGGGGCGGGGCTTAAGGTTGGGGGGCTGAGACTGGGAAGGGGGCGGGGCCTGGTGGCCTGGGGGGGGGCTGATGGTGGCCTGGGGGGGCTGACGGTGGCGCTAGGCGGGCGGTGTCTGAAATACTCGTGCTGTGTTCAAAGGCAGAATGTTGTGCCGCAACTGAAGGCATTGACCTGGTCGTCGTCATGAACACACCTCTGTTCCCGCTGCTCCGCCCACCTGAGCCCTGATCACACAGAGCCCCAGCGCTGTGGTGTTTTCACCAGTCACCACCGACACCAGTTGCCAGTCTGCCTGCGTTTGGACTTGCGTCAGTTTCGCGCTGGGTGAAAATGGAGAACATAGAGCCCTACTGGTTTATTCATCAGACATGTGGTTTCCACAGAGCAGCAGCAGGGAAGAACGTCCAGACTGAAGTCCAACCGAGCCGTAACACGTCTCAGCAGATCCCTCCACTCGGCTAATAAGGCTGGATAGGGCCGCGGAGTGTGTGTGTGTGTGTGTGTGTGTGTGTGTGTGCGTGTGCGTGTGCGTGTGCGTGTGTGTGTGGTGTGCGTGTGCGTGTGTGTGTGTGGTGTGGTGTGCGTGTGCGTGTGTGTGTGTGGTGTGGTGTGCGTGTGCGTGTGTGTGTGTGGTGTGTGTGCGTGTGTGAAAGGAGCATGAGAACCAGAATTAAATGAAAATGAAAAGTGAAATCCATCAGAGCATATCAAATTGGGTGTCAAATGAAAGCTAATAGCTTATATTTTTGGGAAATGAAGTGAGAAATACCTTTCTCAACCATCCGCCATCATAAAGCAAAGGCTTTGAGAAAACATCTACAAGAAAAAGTCTTTAAAGGTGTTTAGAAAAACATCAAACCTCATTAATGTTCCAGTATAAACCTTGGTCAACTAATATCAACACTTCCATTTAGTTTCGAGGAAATGGATTGGCTTCTGGAAGTTTAAGAACCATTGCCCATATATGGGTCATTCTGTTACCAAAACTCCACATGAGTGTCAGATGTTTAAAAATGTCTCTGCCTCATGAGCAGTTAACAAAAGTAAGAAGTACAGGTAGACCTACAGGTAGGAGTACAGGTAGACCTACAGGTAGGAGTATAGGTAGTATAGGTAGACCTACAGGTAGGAGTATAGGTAGACCTACAGGTAGGAGTATAGGTAGACCTACAGGTAGGAGTACAGGTAGACCTACAGGTAGGAGTACAGGTAGACCTACAGGTAGAAGTACAGGTAGACCTACAGGTAGGAGTAGAGGTAGACCTACAGGTAGGAGTACAGGTAGACCTACAGGTAGGAGTACAGGTAGACCTACAGGTAGGAGTACAGGTAGACCGACAGGTAGGAGTACAGGTAGACCTACAGGTAGGAGTACAGGTAGACCTACAGGTGGGAGTACAGGTAGACCTACAGGTAGAAGTATAGGTAGACCTACAGGTAGGAGTATAGGTAGACCTACAGGTAGGAGTACAGGTAGGAGTACAGGTAGACCTACAGGTAGGAGTACAGGTAGACCTACAGGTAGGAGTATAGGTAGACCTACCAAATACTTGTGTTTTTACTGATTTATTTAGTTTATGAATTAATAAGTGATTAAAACGGGTCATTCTGTTACCAAATTGTAACAGAATGACCAAATCAAATCGGGAATGGAATTACTGAAATTTAAATGGCTACATTCACTTACTGTACAGGTACAGAACCTAGAAGGGTTCTTCGCCTGTCCCTGTAGGAGAACCCTTTTGGGTTCCATGTAGAACCCTTTTCACTATATGGAACCCAAAAAGGTTGTACATGGAACATAAAAGGGTTCCAACAGGGTTCTTCCACAGGGACAGACAAAAAACTGGAAAATCATACAGTAGTAGTTACAAAGCACCACATCAACTTCCTCATCTCATGTCATGTTGCACACTTCTACAAAAAAGACAGCAAAGGATTTGTCTTCCTCAGTAAAGACACTCTGACACAGACGGTGGGAGACCTCCTTCCTTCCTACATCGCCTGCCTTTTTTGTTGTATCATGGAAAAAAAATACATTACACAATACATTGAGAACA
>NC_139656.1:34209204-34214204 GCF_951799395.1 Argentina silus | reverse complement strand
GACGACGGCTACACTCAGACAGCCTGACTCACCTGCTGTTGTTTAGGACGACGGCTACACTCAGACAGCCTGACTCATCTGCTGTTGCATCACCTTGATCTTCTGGAGACATCTGGGAAACCAGTAAACATTGGAGAGATTACTCCCTAGCCCCTACTCCCTAGCCCCTACTCCCTAGCCCCTACTCCCTAGCCACTACTCCCTAGCCCCTACTCCCTAGACACTACCCCTAGCCCCTACTCCCTAGCCCCTACTCCCTAGACACTACCCCTAGCCCCTACTCCCTAGCCCCTACTCCCTAGCCCCTACTCCCTAGACACTTCCCCTAGCCCCTACTCCCTAGCCCCTACTCCCTAGACACTTCCCCTAGCCCCTACTCCCTAGACACTTCCCCTAGCCCCTACTCCCTAGACACTTTCCCTACTCCCTAGCCCCTACTCCCTAGACACTTCCCCTAGCCCCTACTCCCTAGCCCCTACTCCCTAGACACTACCCCTAGCCTCTACTCCCTAGCCCCTACTCCCTAGCCCCTACTCCCTACACACTACTACTAGCCCCTACCGATACTCCCTAGCCCCTATTCCCTAGACACTACCCCTAGCCCATAGATACTACCCCTACTCCCTACACACTACCCCTACTCCCTACACACTACCCCTAGCTCCTACACACTACCCCTAGCCCCTACACACTACCCCTAGCCCCTACACACTACCCCTACTCCCTACACACTACCCCTACTCCCTACACATTACCCGTAGCCCCTACACAATACCCCTACTCCCTAGACACTACCCCTACTCCCTACACACTACCCGTAACCCCTAGACACTACCCCTACTCCCTAGACACTACCCCTACTCCCAACACACTACCCCTACTCCCTACACACTACCCCTAGCCCCTACACACTACCCCTACTCCCTACACACTACCCCTACTCCCTACACACTACCCCTAGCCCCTACACACTACCCCTACTCCCTACACACTACCCCTACTCCCTACACACTACCCCTAGCCCCTACACACTACCCCTAGCCCCTACACACTACCCCTACTCCCTACACACTACCCCTAGCCCCTACACACTACCCCTAGCCCCTACACACTACCCCTAGCCCCTACACACTACCCCTACTCCCTACACACTACCCCTACACACTACCCCTAGCCCCTACACACTACCCCTAGCCCCTACTCACTACCCCTACACCCTCCACACTACCCCTACTCCCTACACACTACCCCTAGCCCCTACACACTACCCCTACTCCCTACACACTACCCCTAGCCCCTACACACTACCCCTACTCCCTACACACTACCCCTAGCCCCTACTCACTACCCCTACACCCTCCACACTACCCCTACTCCCTACACACTACCCCTAGCCCCTACACACTACCCCTACTCCCTACACACTACCCCTACTCCCTACACACTACCCCTAGCCCCTACACACTACCCCTAGCCCCTACACACTACCCCTACACCCTCCACACTACCCCTACACCCTCCACACTACCCCTACTCCCTCCACACTACCCCTACTCTAGGAGTCGTCTCTGGACTGCGTCTGGGAATGTAGGGAGTGTCATTTACAGTGTGATGGAGAATTAGGAGTGTTTAAGAGAACCAGATGGTAGAACTCTCTTTCTCTCTCCCCCTCTCTCCCCCTCTCTCCCTCCCTCTATGTTTAGATTTCAAGGTAAGGCCCTTGCTTATACTCCTGTCAACCGCAGAGCTGAGAGATATTCTATTGGTCACTAACTGAGAGGTTTCTATTGGTCACAAGCCACTATCAGTAACTTGGCATAGAATTTCCGGATTTACAAAATATTCTCTTCAGTTGACATGACATAATGAGAGAGTGCAGTCGGAACAGAACAGTTTTAGGACACAGAGAACTGAAGGGGAGGATATGATGCTCAGTTTCTGTTTAAAATATTTCTTTACTTTTATTTACATTATCAAAATACATTCCCAAGAATAGGTCACTTAAATTCACTGCTACCCAAAAGCCCAACGGGTTTGAATAGGTCCAATCATGCAGCGTGCAGAGTCCATGTACATGCTTACACACCAAGTCTGTTTTCATTAGAATTGACAACAATAAAAACACATTTGGAACGAAAAGAAATACATTCAAACAATAATCACAAACAAAAGTATGCACAACAGTAAACATGATTTCCAACTGTCACACGCAGCTGCTGCTGGCTCAGAGTTACTGTGTCTCGCAGTGTAGAATAACATCATTGTCTTCCTTATATGGTCACTATCTTGCCTTATATGGTCATTATCCTCCCTTATATTGTCATTATCCTCCCTTATATGGTCATTATCATCCCTTATATGGTAATTAGCATCCCTTATATGGTTATTATCCTCCCTTATATGGTCATTATCCTCCTTTTTTGGTCATCATTTTCCCTGATATAGTCATTATCCACCTTATATGGTCATTATCCACCTTATATGGTATTTACCGCTAAATCCCTTTTATGGTCATTATCCTCCTTATATGGTAATTATCCTCCTTATATGGTCATTATCTTCCTTATATGGTGTTGAATGTCATCGTCCTCTTATTGAGTTTCTTGAGGAAGGACTTCATCCGACACAGCTTACACTTCTTCTTCTTCTTTCTGTTCCTCCCTTTCTTATACACCCCGTTCCACTCCTCCTCTTCCTCATCGTCGGCCACCCAGGGCACCCAGGCCCCCCCGTGGCGGTCAGGGTTGGCCCGCGGGTCGTCGGCGGGGAAGCGGACCGGCACCGCCGTCCGGTTATAGAACGCCAGACGGGCCAGCAGCTGCCTGACCACGTCCGGCCTCTGATTGGTCAAGTCGCGGCGTTCGTACGGGTCGGCGGTGATGTTGAAGAGCCACACATTCTTGGCGGTTCCGTCCGTGTTGATGTCCCTCTCCAGGTTCCACCAGCTGACGGGGAAGTTGGCCAGAACCTGTGGCGGGACCCAGTCTCCGTGGCCTGGGTCACCCGTCAGCAGCTTCCAGTCTCCCACGCGCAGGGCTGCCTGGACGCTGGTGTCCCATACCTGCTGCTGGCCCTCCGGCCCTGGGGTCTGTCCTGGGGTCTGTCCTGGGTTCTGCCCTGGGGTCTGCCCCGGGGTCTGCCCTGGGTTCTGCCCTGGGGTCTGTCCCGAGGTCTGTCCTGAGGTCTGTCCTGGGGTCTGTCCTGGGGTCTGTCCTGGGGTCTGCCCTGGGGTCTGTCCTGGGTTCTGCCCTGGGGTCTGTCCTGGGTTCTGCCCTGGGGTCTGCCCTGGGGTCTGGCCTGGGGTCTGTCCTGGGCTCTGTCCTGGGGTCTGTCCTGGGGTCTGTCCTGGGGTCTGCCCTGGGGTCTGTCCTGGGTTCTGCCCTGGGGTCTGCCCTGGGGTCTGTCCTGGGTTCTGCCCTGGGGTCTGTCCTGGGTTCTGTCCTGGGGTCTGCCCTGGGGTCTGTCTAAAACCCTTTGGAGAACCCGGCCTAGACTCCGTTCCAGACCTCTGGCTAGAATTGTGTCTGGAAATCCTAGAACCCAGTACAGAACTCTTCTGACCTTGCTTCGAACCTGGTACAGAACTCTTCGGACCTTGCTTCGAACCTGGTACAGAACCCTTAGGTCCCTGTTTAGAACCTGGTACAGAACCCTTAGGTCCCTGTTTAGAACCCAGTACAGAACCCTTTGGTCCCTGTTTAGAAGCCGGTCCAGAACGCTTAGGAGCCTGTTTAGAACCTAGCCCGGAACCTTTAGGTCCTTGTTTAAAACCCGGCCCAGAACCCTTCGGTCCCTGTTTAGAACCAGGCCCAGAACCCTGTTTAGGGCCCTTCCCAGACCCGGGTCCAGCCCTGCGGTGTAGAGGGTCTATGTTGTGGAGGATCTCCAGTCTGGGGGACTCCTTCCCCTCGCTGATGGTCTCCCACACATCGTACCCGTCCAGCCCCTCGCCCTGCGACACGTTGCCCCCTGCCAGGCCCACCAGGGTCGGGTACCAGTCTGTGATGTGGAGGAGAGCCCTGGAGACCTTCCGCCTGTGACGCAGCAAGGGGCTGTGGACGAAACCCAGCCCCCGGACCCCCCCCTCCCAGTACGTCCCCTTCCTGCCCCTCAGCGGCCAGTTGCTGCCCCCGGTGAAGGGCTGGGCCCCGTTGTCCGTGGAGAAGACGAGCACGCTGTTGCGGTAGTAGCCGTACTTCCTGAGGGCGTAGGTCACGTTCCGCACCGCCTCGTCCACGATGGAGACCATGGCCGAGTACTTCCTGCGCAGCACGTTGGCCATGCGGTGGTAGGGGTAGATGTAGGGCTTGGGGGGGACGAGGGGGGTGTGGACGGCCTGGAGGGAGAGGAAGATGAAGAGGGGCTGGTGGGAGGGGTCGTGGGCGGCCAGGATCTTGCGGACCCTCTGGGTGTAGAGGTGGGTGGAGTACTTGCCCCTCTGGCCCCAGGCCACGTCCTCGTCCTCATGGAGGTCGAACCCACACAGGTCACGGCCGTCACAGGAGCCGTAGCTGTAGTAGTCCACACTGCCTGGGATACACACACACACACACACACGCACGCGCGCGCACACGCACGCACGCACGGACACACACACACACACACACAAAATGTAAGAAAATGCCACATCTGTATCTACCAAAATGCTCTATTTTATTCTATTGTGTAATATCTGATATGGTAAAATGCTTTATTCTATTCTATTCTATTCTATTGTGTAATATCTGATATGGGTCTGATATCTGATATCTATTCTTAACTCTTAGAAAAAAGGCTTCTAAAAGGGTTCTTCATTTGTCCCCATAAGGGAACCCTTTGACCAACCCTTTTGGGTTCAATTTAGAACCTTCTGTGAAAAAGGTTCTATGTGGAACCCAAAAGGGTTCTTCAAACGGGGACAAATGAAGAACCCTTTTAGAATTTTTTTTTTTAAGACTGTATTTTATTGTGTAAGATCTGATGGTATCTGCCTGGTATCCTCCGAAGCCTGTCACTCACCT
>NC_139656.1:34197743-34201504 GCF_951799395.1 Argentina silus | reverse complement strand
AGACTAGTCATCTGTGTCTGCAGACCAGACAGAACACTCCCGCTGGGCTACAAAAACACCCTGCCCCTCTACAGAACACCCTGCCCCTCTACAGAACACTCCCGCTGGGCTACAAAAACACCCTGCCCCTCTACAGAACACCCTGCCCCTCTACAGAACACCCTGCCGCTCTACAGAACACCCTGCCCCTCTACAGAACACCCTGCCCCTCTACAGAACACCCTGCCCCTCTACAGAACACCCTGCCTCTCTACAGAACACCCTGCCCCTCTACAGAACACCCTGCCGCTCTACAGAACACCCTGCCCCTCTACAGAACACCCTGCCCCTCTACAGAACACCCTGCCGCTCTACAGAACACCCTGCCCCTCTACAGAACACCCTGCCGCTCTACAGAACACCCTGCCGCTCTACAGAACACCCTGCCGCTCTACAGAACACCCTGCCACTCTACAGAACACCCTGCCCCTCTACAGAACACCCTGCCGCTCTACAGAACACCCTGCTGCTCTACAGAACACCCTGCCCCTCTACAGAACACCCTGCCCCTCTACAGAACACCCTGCCGCTCTACAGAACACCCTGCTGCTCTACAGGATGCTAGCACTACAGACTCATTGGTGACTCCTCAGTTTTGATGACGACGATGACGATGATGATGACGATGATGATGACGATGATGATGATAATGATGATGATGTAGCTACTGTCCCTCTGTCTCTGATCCTCTCATACTGTGCCAGGCGCCCGGAAGAAGGAAACTGCTCTAATGGGCCTGATTAGACTGAAGGAGAGGGGGTGGGGGGGGAGGGAGGGGGGGGCAGAGAGAGAGAGAGAGAGACAGAAACAGAAAGAGAGAAACAGAAAGAGAGAAACAGAGAGAGAGAAACAGAGAGAGAGAAACAGAGAGAGAGAAACAGAGAGAGAGAAACAGAGAGAGGGAGAGAAACAGAGAGAGAGAAACAGAAAGAGAGAAACAGAGAGAGAGAAACAGAGAGAGAGAAACAGAAAGAGAGAAACAGAGAGAGAGAAACAGAGAGAGAGAAACAGAGAGAGAGCTGCAGGCTGATAGATATTACGATAGCGTTCATTGATCCTCACACTCATTGCTGTTGCTTCAGCTCCGCCTTGTGGAATACACACACACACACACACACACACACACACACACACACACACACACACACACACACACACACACACACACACACAGTCTGGGAGAGTTGAGATCAAGTAAAAAATACTGATGAAAGTTTAGGTTTTAAATGATATTTCCAATGTTGTTGAGTCTCCACAATGACAAAACAACACAATATTGTTGAGATGAGTTTATTTCATACACAATGTTTGTATGCATTATCTACCATAGGTTTATCTATCTATAAGTTTATAGATTTGTTTGGTTTAAATCTCCATGTGTGTCTGCCCCCCCCCCCCCCCCCCCCCCCCGCAGTGTGGTCTAAGAACAGCAAGCCCGTCCATACCACCATCCTGAACCCCCACATCCACCTGATCGGCGAGGAGGCCGCCTGCATCGCCTACATCCGCATCACCCAGTACATCGACACCAACGGCATGCCCCGCACCGCCCAATCAGAAGAGACCCGCATCTGGCACCGCCGAGACGGGAAGTGGCAGATAGTCCACTTCCACCGCTCCGGGTCGCCTTCCGCCATCACCAAGTAGGCTGGTCCGGTGAGTGTTGTGTCTACTCTACTCTACTGGAGCAGTAATACAGACAACACTGGGGACTCAGCTCTGCGCTGACACCTGGTGGTGAGAGGGCAGACCTGCAGCAGTGGTTGCTCTGAATGGCAGGGATGCTGTAGCAGCAGTAATGTGCTGTGTTAGTTATTCATCTCTTAGACGCCTGTGTTTGTAAATTAGCTTGGTTAACCTTGTCTTTCTTCTCCCCTTTCCCCTCCCCTCCCCTCCCCTCCCCACTCCATGTCCTCTCCTCCCCTCCCCACTCCATGTCCTCTCCTCTCCTCTCCTCTCCTCTCCTCTCCTCTCCTCTCCTCTCCTCTCCTCTCCTCTCCTCTCCTCTCCTCTCCTCTCCTCTCCTCTCCTCTCTTCCCTCCCTCTCTCCCTCCCACCTCTCCTTTCCTCTCCCCTCTTCTCCTCTCCTCTCTCCTCTCCTCTCCTCTCCTCTCCTCTCCTCTCCCTCCCTCCCTCCCTCCCCCCTCTCCTCTCCTCTCCTCCCCATCCTCTCTCACCCGTCTGCCTCCCCCCCTCTCTCACCCGTCTGCCTCCCCCCCCAGCCAAGCTCCAGAGTAGGAGGGGTTTTGAGGGAGAGTCTCTCTGAGTGACAGCGATGGTGACCAACTGGCTGCGTTGGGAGAGAGGGACACGCCCACCAGCCGGACGAATCACCAGCCCTCTGCTTCTTCTCTTTACTTGAAATCAGTTTACGTTCACTAGCTCCTCCTCTTTTATGTTAAAAACCAATCAGCTAGCTCCTCTTATACCTGTCTCTGTCACTACCCAATCAGCTAGCCCCCTCTCTCAACTCTGTCTTTGTCACAGTAAATGAACATTAGCTAGCTCCTCCCCATTCTGTCTGTCACATAACCAATCAGCTAGCTCCTCTCATCTCTGTACTTGTCCCTAGCCAATCAGCTAGCTCCTCTCAACTATGTATCTGTCCCTAGCCAATCAACTAGCTCCTCTCATCTCTGTACTTGTCCCTAGCCAATCAACTAGCTCCTCTCATCTCTGTACTTGTCCCTAGCCAATCAGCTAGCTCCTCTCATCCCACTGTCTCTCTCTCATGTAAATATGCTGCTGTGCGTTTAGGGAACACAAGACTTCCTTCATGTCTCTCCGTCCTTCCTTCCTCCTCTGACTGTCTTTATCCCCGTCCTCCGACGGCACATGGCCGAAGCCAGTTTAGTCCTGATGGACAATGAGTATGATTGGCTCCGTAAGGCACTAGCAGAAATCTCTTCACCTACAGTACATCTATTTAACACTAGATCTCCTCCATACAGATTCCAGTGTCCTCTTCCAAGGTCTGGATGGTTGAATGAACTCATGTCTGGTGTAGAGGAGCGTAATAAACAGGTCTCCCTTCTACAGTCGGACCACAGAGCAGCCATCTGCCATCTCCCAAGACACAGTATTTTCCAAAGTATTTGAGTATTTTAAAGAGTATATTACAGAGAACTCCACATCAATACATGGGTGCGTGGGAGAGGTAACTATATAGTATATATATATATAATATCACAGAATAATATATTATATCAAAGCTCTTCTTTAGGATCTTCCAGTCAGGACTCTTCCCCTCTCTATAATGTTCTACACAGGACCAGAGCAGTTTACTTCGTAAAAGTACTAGACACGATGTAAAGTACACCATTCTGCATACTTTAGTAACGTAAAGTACAGCATTCTAACTTCAGTAGTGTAAAGTACAGCATTCTAACTTCACTAGTGTAAAGTACAGCATTCTAACTTCACTAGTGTAAAGTACAATATTCTGCCTATTTCAGTCCAAAGCGAGAAGCAATTTGCAAAAGGCCACTGCCACTTCCCCAGGTTTTCCTGCAATAAGCTAGGTGGGTGTTTTTCTACTGAGTGTGTGCCCTGATGAAGGTTCTGGTGTGAGTTTTGAACCAGAGGTGGTTTTTAACAGCCTTGTTTTCTGAGTGTTCCTTCCTGTATCGATGTGTTCCATTCTCTATCGTCTGTATGGTGATGTCATCTGTATGGTGATGTCATCACTTGCATGCTGGTGTAGATGAGCGTTGATTCTCTCC
>NC_139656.1:34165243-34187743 GCF_951799395.1 Argentina silus | reverse complement strand
TCTGAAGTGAAATAAATGTATTAAATAAATTGCACCGTTGTCACCATGTGCCTTCTAGATTTTCAAATGACATTCCAACCCTGCTGAAAAACACTGCTTCAACCAGCATAAGATGTTGTTGCCGGTGAGATGCTGCTCTGAAAGGGCAGAGCGACCCTTGAACCAGGTCAACTGTCTGGTGAAATAAATGTTAATAAAAAAATACTTTCAAGAGGTATATTGGATTGAAAATAAAAGATCATTAAATTCGTACATACTTTTTGGAAATGTACTGAAATACAAATTAGCAGAAACTAAATTAAAATATATTTTCAGTAAGTATATTTGATAACTAACTATAAGACGTTAAATTCAAGAATACTTTTTGGAAATATAATTAATTACAAATGAGAGGAAATTAAATTCAAGTAGACTTTCAAAAAGTATATTTGATTCAAATGAATAGCATTTTAATCTCAAGTATACTTTTTGGAAGAATACCTAAAATACAATTAAGCAGAAATATATTATCTGCCATTTAGCTGACGCTTTTATCCAAAGCGACTTATATTGCAGTGCGTGCATACATACATTTTAGTATATATGGTCCCAGCGGGAATAAAACCCACAACGTAAGCATTGTTAGCGCCGTGCTCTACCAACTGAGCCACAGAGGACCATATTCAAGTAGATTCTCAATAAATATATGGAAGTTCATCGTCAGTACAAATTAAGTATACTTTCAATAAGTATAGAAAAACATTAATATATTTGAGGTATATTCCATTTGAGGTTCACATTAAATCGATTTTAATGACACTTAAATATACGTTTTTTTTGCTTGGGTATTCAGAACACTGACACCTAACACAGGTGGATTTACAGTAAGACTCGTTTACCTTCCTCAGCGAGTGCTGTAGCCTGCAGGTTCTCTGCGGAGAGGGAACCTCCTCCATGCTACGCCGTTCTGGGAGAATCTGTGTCTCTACATCTGACTGATGACACAACTGAAGAGATCACACTGAGAAAAAACAAAACCCGTGTCCTGCACCTCAAACCTGGACATGACTGCAGAACACTGCCAGAGGAGTGGAAGAATCGCTCTGTGTGCAATAATGGAACTCTCAGGTTTCACAGTTCTACGGAGACGGACTCTGGAGAATACCAACTGGTAACCTACACCCGAAATGGAGCGTTGTTGCACCATGTCAACATGAGACTGGTGGTACAAGGTACACAACCTCCTCCTCAGTATTCTAATATGACATAGAGTCATATCAATGCCTCCCCTCCATGGTGCATGTGGAAGGTGAGGCCTACAGGGAGATGTAGCTGGGTTTCATAGGTTTCAAATGAAACGGGCCCTCAACAACAACAAGTCCCCCACAAACTATGACCCAGTCCCCCATGTATGTAACTGCAATGTGAAAACATGGTGTTTGTCTTTAGTAAAAGTAACCAAGACAGTTTAGCTGAGCGACTGCCCCTGGTAAACTCATGTATTCAAGTGTGGTTTGAGGTTTCAGCAGCACGCTGACAATGTACATGCTTGTTGTTTCCACACCTTCTCTCAGAGCAGAAAAAAAGATAGCTAACCTTATACGCTGCTATCTACTGATATTGTAAACTGTTGCTTTTTTCTGTGGGTTGGCCAACAGTGGCAATTTAACGCGTCCCCAAGTCTTTAGGTCCGCCTACTATTACTATAGACTGCTATGATGCCTGTGCATCAAGAGAGTTTAATAAGTGTACTGTGTAGATTGTATTGCTTTAAGATATATACTGTACAATAATGGTGTGTGTGTGTGTGTGTGTGTGTGTGTGTGTGTGTGTGTGTGTGTGTGTGTGTGTGTGTGTCAGCCCCTGTGTCAGCCCCAGTGTTGTCTCACGTCTGTCTGTCCAGTGGAGACACCCTGGTCACATGTTCCTCACAGGGGGCCGTGCTGCAGTTCAGCTGGACTCTGATTGGCCAGGCACTGACTGACAGCGTAGCCAACCAATGTGGTCACAGCAGCAGCATCACGGTTCAGGCACATCTGACAGGAGAGCTCACCTGTCAGGTTCAGAATGACGTCAGTAGCAGCAACACCACTGTTCACCTCCCAGTCTGTCACCTCCTCACCTGCACAGGTAACATCTGGACAGCTGGCTTCACCTTATTCACACTGGTTTGATCTGAAGAACATTTAGCTTATTTACTGTTATGCCATAGCTACTTTTTCTATCATGTCTCTTTCCCTCCGTAGCAGTGTGTGTGTGTGTGTGTGTGTGTGTGTGTGTGTGTGTGTGTGTGTGTGTGTGTGTGTGTGTGTGCGTGTGTGCGTGTGTGTGTTTATCTCTGTGTCTGTCTCTGCGTGTGTGTGTGTGTGTGTGTGTGTGTGTGTGTGTGTGTGTGTGTGTGTGTGTGTGTGTGTGTGTATGTGTGTGTGTGTGTGTGTGTGTCTCCAGTGATGTGGTTTCAGTTCCCCTGCATCCCTGTAACAGTGTCAGTAGCTGTGACTGCTGGATCTCTCCTGCTGCTGCTGGGACTGTGCTGTGGTATTCACCGTCTCTACAAGAACCTCAGGTCCACAAACAATACCCCAGGTAGAATGATAGGGTCATTCGGTCCCACTTTAAACTAATTACAACTAATAAAGGCTTAATGACGTCAGGAATGCTTCACACAACAACATCATTTGTACTATATAAATGGTGTTCTGACAACATACATGTACATACTGGCATATTTGAATAAAGCAGGTGGGAGTTGATTAACTGGTATATTTGACACTGAGCCTAGCTAGCTAGCTGTATTTATTATTTCAACAATAGCAGCTTATAGGTTGCTATCGGCTTGGCTAGTTAGCTTGATCTAATTAGCTTAGCATTGAATGTAGCTGCAGTTGCCTGCTAAGCTACCTACCTACCTAGCTTGCTACATTTTAGTCTTTAATTCAGGTCAGGAGAAACACCGTAGCTGGTGATATTGTCCTACTTGTCTGACTGCTTTAACACAATAATGACAATGTGACAACTTGTTAGTCAAAGTTTTATTTAATACCAAAGTTCAGAGTTCAAACCTCTGACATGTTTTGAAAAGTTGTGCATCTGTTAAACTCCGCCCACTGACTTTTTAGGAACCAATCAGATTCTTTCTGCCCTGAGAGTGGAAGACAGTGGTGTGCTAATGCATGACATTAGTTAATACATTATTTATAATGACATTGACATTATATGACATTAGTTAATATATGATTTATAATGTGTTATTTATTTGAAGTGGGACCAGTAAGGTCATTTAATGTCGACCTGAGACAGAATGTAGATCTGTCGTTCGTTGGTTCTTAGCAACGTTCTCCTCTTCATCCCTTCTATCAGCTGGTGATGAAGGCGATGGTGATGATGGTGTTGTCTACGCTGATGTGACAGTCAAGAACAGACAGAGACCAGTGAAGCAGACGTTTACAGCTGCAGAGTACAGACAGATCAAGATGGCTGCCAAGAGACCTGAAGTCTTGGACTAGTTCCCAGAGTTACAGTGATGCTAAGGCTTTAGCTCAGCAAGCTAACACAGTGTTGAGGTGCACAGAAGACTGGGATTCAGACCCAGTTGGTCACACAGACAGAGAGGGGAAACGTAGATTAACATTAAACTATGTGAATCATTGTACCAAATTAGCATAAAGACATGACAACACAAACTGTGGTGCACAGACAAAGAAGTTAAGAGTTAAGAATTTGCTGTTTGTGATTTGAATTAGGCTAAAAAGAAAGTATCACATTTGTCATGACTTTGAGCAGGGGGAGGTTTTTTTTCATAGCAATGGAAAACTTGGCCTGTCACATACTGTCGGTTAGACACTGGTGGTCGCTCCCCACTTCTGGTTTCATGTTTGTCTGTTAACTTCCTGTGTTGAGGTCAAGATAGAGATGTAGATGTAGCTGGCTTGAATCCAACACATTATTCTCTCTTGTTCAGTAGATTCAATAAGATGTTATTGTTAAGATGATTAAAATGTAATGAGTATAAAATGCTGTTATAATATTAGCATGTTGCGCATATAGCATGTAGCTTGAGGCATTGCATATCTAGATGTTTTGTGAGGTTGTCTTTACAGTGAATAAATCCTGTCAGTCACAGCATCAGAACTGTTTTTTCAGATGTGTGTAAATGCAGAGTGTTTGTAATCAACCATGTCCGTCTAATACACAGACAAGGCATGAGGAACTGACACAGTAGGCTACTCTGTATCAAAGGTTTTAACCACAAACAGACTGCAGACGATAAAAACAATTAGCTTGAACATCCACTGGGACAGACACACATCCACTGGGCCCAACCAACCAGATCATCAGACAGACACACATCCACTGAGCCCAACCAACCAGATCATCAGACAGACACACATCCACTGGGCCCAACCAACCAGATCATCAGACAGACACACATCCACTGGGCCCAACCAACCAGATCATCAGACAGACACGCATGCACTGGGCTCAACCAACCAGATCATCAGACAGACACACATCCACTGGGCCCAACCAACCAGTCCAACAGACAGACACACATCCACTGAGCCCAACCAACCAGACTAGTCCTTTGATCAATGTATTTCGCAAAATCATGCTTGAAGGTCCAGTATGTAGATTTTAGGTTTTAAATCATGATGATAAATGGGAACTGTAGTCATTAGGAATGATATCACATGGTAAGGAACGTTGGAGAAGAGAGCTGTATCGATCCTAACAGCCTTTCTATCATCTGGTGTCGGGTAGGACACTGACCTTTACGTGCCTGGTTCCGGTTGATGTCTTTACAAGTATATGCACAGTTTGATGCATAAGTTTGATGCTATTACAAAACGTAGCAGATGCATGTTTTCACAGTGTGGCCAGTGGGGGCAACAACAAACAAAAATTACATGCTGCACCTTTAAAAGATGTAGTTTCAATTTAAAATGTTTGATTTTGACTGGGGGGGGGGCGTGGGTTCTTTAAGGCCTGCTCCTGCAGTTTCAGTCAATTCAGGACGTGATTTGATTTCACTATTTAAAAATGTAACAACTTCTGATAATAAAAAATAAATAAATAATAAAAATCTCCTTTTCTGTTGAGAGAGAAATCAAGGGTCGCACATAAGGCCTTTATTTTCCCTGAATAGTTATTTTAATTTACTTCAGCTGACCCCAACCCCAACCCTAACCCTAACCCCAACCCCACTCTAAACATATGCTTTTCTAAGTTGTGTTTTCTATGACAGACACACAAATGTCCATGACAGACATACAAATGTCCATGACAGACATACAAATGTCCGTAGCTACGATTTGGTTTTTACAATAAAACACCTTTTTTTTAATATATATATATATATACACAAAACATAGTTTTTTTCAATCATTGTTTGTGAAACAGAATGAAGAGAAGACAAATCAGGAGCTAATACTTTTCATCTCATGAGAACATGATTGGGTGATCTAATACTTAGAACATGACATTCTGACATTTTGACCTCTGTGAGTGAAATGGTTCCTATGTCAATGGATTATATTTATAAAAAAGAAAAACACCACATGTTACTGAACTTAGCGTGTGTTGTTAATGTGTAGGCTACCAAGAATAACACACCGTTGATTACAGTGACATACAGCATGTTAGACAGAGGCCCCCAACAACAATGCTATTCAAACAAAGTGTCACTACATGAACCAAAGAGCACAGCCAGGTGAACATTACATTTACATTTACATTTCTGGCATTTAGCAGACGCCTTTATCCAAAGAGACTTAAAACAAAAGCATTTGTTTAAGTATGTGAATCATCTATATATCAGTCATCATAAGATAAAGTAATCAATGCTCAGACCAGGGTTAGGGGTTAGGGGTTAGGGGTTAGAGGTTAGAGGTTATGGGTTAGGGGTAGGGGTTAGGGGTTAGGGGTTAGAGGTTAGGGGTTAGGGGTTAGGGGTAGGGGTTAGAGGTTAGAGGTTAGGGGTAGGGGTTAGGGGTTAGAGGTTAGGGGTTAGAGGTTAGGGGTTAGGGTTAGGGGTTAGGGGTTAAGGTTAGGGGTTAGGGGTTAAGGTTAGGGGTTAGGGTTAGGGGTAGGGGTTAGGGGTTAGGGGTTAGGGATTAGGGTTAGGGGTTAGGGGTAGGGCCATAGGCAGTCACAATGCTAGAAGAAGGACATTTATTTATTCCTTTTTTATATTAACAGGAGAGAAACTTTTACTGGGGGGTAGTGGGGGTGAAGAGGTCTCTAGGGTTAGGGTTAGTACAGGGGGGTAGTGGGGGTGAAGAGGTCTCTAGGGTTAGGGTTAGGGTTAGTACAGGGGGGTAGTGGGGGTGAAGAGGTCTCTAGGGTTAGGGTTAGGGTTAGTACAGGGGGGTAGTGGGGGTGAAGAGGTCTCTAGGGTTAGGGTTAGGGTTAGTACAGGGGGGTAGTGGGGGTGAAGAGGTCTCTAGGGTTAGGGTTAGTACAGGGGGGTAGTGGGGGTGAAGAGGTCTCTAGGGTTAGGGTTAGGGTTAGTACAGGGGGGTAGTGGGGGTGAAGAGGTCTCTAGGGTTAGGGTTAGGGTTAGTACAGGGGGGTAGTGGGGGTGAAGAGGTCTCTAGGGTTAGGGTTAGTACAGGGGGGTAGTGGGGGTGAAGAGGTCTCTAGGGTTAGGGTTAGGGTTAGTACAGGGGGGTAGTGGGGGTGAAGAGGTCTCTAGGGTTAGGGTTAGGGTTAGTACAGGGGGGTAGTGGGGGTGAAGAGGTCTCTAGGGTTAGGGTTAGGGTTAGGGTTAGTACAGGGGGGTAGTGGGGGTGAAGAGGTTTCTAGGGTTAGGGTTAGGGTTAGTACAGAGGGGTAGTGGGGTGAAGAGGTCTCTAGGGTTAGGGTTAGGGTTAGTACAGGGGGGTAGTGGGGGTGAAGAGGTCTCTAGGGTTAGGGTTAGGGTTAGTACAGAGGGGTAGTGGGGTGAAGAGGTCTCTAGGGTTAGGGTTAGTACAGGGGGGTAGTGGGGTGAAGAGGTCTCTAGGGTTAGGGTTAGTACAGGGGGGTAGTGGGGGTGAAGAGGTTGTTAGGGTAAGGGTTAGTACAGGGGGGTAGTTGGGGTGAAGAGGTCTCTAGGTTTAGGGTTAGGGTTAGTACAGGGGGGTAGTGGAGGTGAAGAGGTTGTTAGGGTTAGGGTTAGGGTTAGTACAGGGGGGTAGTGGGGGTGAAGAGGTTGTTAGGGTTAGGGTTAGGGTTAGTACAGGGGGGTAGTGGGGGTGAAGAGGTCTCTAGGGTTAGGGTTAGTACAGGGGGGGTAGTGGGGGTGAAGAGGTCTCTAGGGTTAGGGTTAGGGTTAGTACAGGGGGGTAGTGGGGATGAAGGGGTCTTTAGGGTTAGGGTTAGTACAGGGGGGTAGAGGGGGTGAAGAGGTCTCTAGGGTTAGGGTTAGGGTTAGTACAGGGGGGGTAGTGGGGGTGAAGAGGTCTCTAGGGTTAGGGTTAGAGTTAGTACAGGGGGGTAGTGGAGGTGAAGAGGTTGTTAGGGTTAGGGTTAGGGTTAGTACAGGGGGGTAGTGGGGGTGAAGAGGTCTTTAGGGTTAGGGTTAGTACAGGGGGGTAGTGGGGGTGAAGAGGTCTTTAGGGTTAGTACAGGGTTAGGGTTAGGGTTAGAACATTACTCTGCTGGCTGCCAAAGGACAGCACATGGTTTGCTTTGATGACTTTCACTGTGAGATTTGTGGTAGTTTTTCACACCGTGCAACCTGGTGCACAGAAATGTGTCAAAGTCAGTCTGTCACCTACTATGATGTGACTCTATCAAGTCTGTGTGTATTTGTAGTGTATCATCGTCAACTGTTGTCAGAGTAGTTGTGGACCGTGTTGACGGTAGTGACCCTCTAAAACGTTAATATACCGTTACTCTGTTTCCAGACGCAAAGGAGAAATGGGTTCCCTGATAGTTATAGTTCTGCTGGTGACAGCAGCAGCACAAGGTGAGATAATACATCATAATATCTTATGTCTGTTTACAAGACCCTTTTTCCACTGATGGAAAACGGCTGATGACAGCTCAGGATCATTATGAGATGATATAAGACATTATAATGCAGTCATATCTGCTTTGATCAAGTCTTATAATACTCTGAGCGCTTTATAACTGTTTGCTCAAAGTAAAGTGTGACTCTGATCACTTCCTCAGCTAGTGCTGTAGCCTGCAGGTTCTCTGAGGAGAGGGAACCTCCTCCATGCTACGCCGTTCTGGGAGAATCTGTGTCTCTACATCTGACTGATGACAGAACTGAAGAGATCAGACTGAGAAAAAACGAAACCCGTGTCCTGCACCTCAAACCTGGACAACACTGGAGAACACTGCCAGAGGAGTGGAAGAATCGCTCTGTGTTCTATAATGGAACTCTCAGGATTGACAGTTCTACGGAGACGGACTCTGGAGAATACCAACTGGAAACCTACACCCGAAATGGAACGTTGTTGCACCATGTCAACATGAGACTGGTGGTACAAGGTACACAACCTCCTCCTCAGTATTCTAATATGACATAGAGTCATATCAATGCCTCCCCTCCATGGTGCATGTGGAAGGTGAGGCCTACAGGGAGATGTAGCTGGGTTTCATAGGTTTCAAATGAAACGGGCCCTCAACAACAACAAGTCCCCACAAACTATGACCCAGTCCCCCATGTATGTAACTGCAATGTGAAAACATGGTGTTTGTCTTTAGTAAAAGTAACCAAGACAGTTTAGCTGAGCGACTGCCCCTGGTAAACTCATGTATTCAAGTGTGGTTTGAGGTTTCAGCAGCACGCTGACAATGTACATGCTTGTTGTTTCCACACCTTCTCTCAGAGCAGAAAAAAAGATAGCTAACCTTATACGCTGCTATCTACTGATATTGTAAACTGTTGCTTTTTTCTGTGGGTTGGCCAACAGTGGCAATTTAACGCCTCCCCAAGTCTTTAGGTCCGCCTACTATTACTATAGACTGCTATGATGCCTGTGCATCAAGAGAGTTTAATAAGTGTACTGTGTAGATTGTATTGCTTTAAGATATATACTGTACAATAATGGTGTGTGTGTGTGTGTGTGTGTGTGTGTGTGTGTGTGTGTGTGTGTGTGTGTGTGTGTGTGTGTGTGTGTGTGCGTGCGTGTGTGTGTCTCAGCCTCTGTGTCAGCCCCTGTGTTGTCTCACGTCTGTCTGTCCAGTGGAGACACCCTGGTCACATGTTCCTCACAGGGGGGCGGGCTGCAGTTCAGCTGGACTCTGATTGGCCAGGCACTGACTGACAGCGTAGCCAACCAATGTGGTCACAGCAGCAGCATCACGGTTCAGGCACATCTGACAGGAGAGCTCACCTGTCAGGTTCAGAATGACGTCAGTAGCAGCAACACCACTGTTCACCTCCCAGTCTGTCACCTCCTCACCTGCACAGGTAACATCTGGACAGCTGGCTTCACCTTATTCACACTGGTTTGATCTGAAGTACATTTGATTTGATTGATCTATTGTTTACGTCTCTGCCGTGTCACAGTTTACACCCATGTAGCTGTGACTCATAGTATTGATCAGTTGGCTGATCAGAAGGGATCTGTTGTGTATTTACCTATGTCCACTTTCAATCAATTCCATACTCCAGTGTGTGTGTGTGTGTGTGTGCGTGTGTGCGTGTGTGTCTCTGCGTGTGTGTGTGTGTGTGTGTGTGTGTGTGTGTGTGTGTGTGTCTGTCTCTGCGTGTGTGTGCGTGTGTGTGTGTGTGTGTGTGTGTGTGTGTGTGTGTGTGTGTGTGTCTCCAGTGATGTGGTTTCAGTTCCCCTGCATCCCTGTAACAGTGTCAGTAGCTGTGACTGCTGGATCTCTCCTGCTGCTGCTGGGACTGTGCTGTGGTATTCACCGTCTCTACAAGAACACCACCACCAGAAATGAAACCACAGGTCAATTAATAAAGTTATTCATTTCAGATCCAGATCTAATGTTTGATTTGTTTTCATAATATAACCCTGTATTACTGCAAGGTGAGGTTCAAATGCTATTGCTAAGTTTTGTTCATAAATTGATGGCTTGGGAATGAGTTTTTTAATGCTGGTAACCTGTTGTATAAAAGCAGTAATACACTCAAGTTATCATGGCTGTGGCGATGTTCTCAGCTTCGCTCTGTGGCTACGACCTCGTCACCGCCATGACAAAAGTCTCATAACATACGGCCATCGTGTATTGTTGCGTAATTCTCCTTGTTGTATTCGGCCTCCTCTCCAGCGGCCCCTGGGCAGCAGCAGGTGGTGTACACTGACGTGAAATGCTTCAAGGACAGGAAGAGAGGAGAGACCCAGCTGACCCAGCCAACGTCCTCAGACTCAGACCCAGTGGTCCAGTGGTCCAGCACCATGGCCTGGGGTGGTCCAGTGGTCTAGCACCATGGCCTGGGGTGGTCCAGTGGTCTAGCACCATGGCCTGGGGTGGTCCAGTGGTCTAGCACCATGGCCTGGGGTGGTCCAGTGGTCCAGTGGTCCAGTGGTCTAGCACCATGGCCTGGGGTGGTCCAGTGGTCCAGTGGTCCAGTGGTCCAGTGGTCTAGCACCATGGCCTGGGGTGGTCCAGTGGTCTAGCACCATGGCCTGGGGTGGTCCAGTGGTCTGCCACCATGGCCTGGGGTGGTCCAGTGGTCTAGCACCATGGCCTGGGGTGGTCCAGTGGTCTAGCACCATGGCCTGGGGTGGTCCAGTGGTCTGCCACCATGGCCTGGGGTGGTCCAGTGGTCTAGCACCATGGCCTGGGGTGGTCCAGTGGTCTAGCACCATGGCCTGGGGTGGTCCAGTGGTCCAGCACCATGGCCTGGGGTGGTCCAGTGGTCTGCCACCATGGCCTGGGGTGGTCCAGTGGTCTGCCACCATGGCCTGGGGTGGTCCAGTGGTCTAGCACCATGGCCTGGGGTGGTCCAGTGGTCTAGCACCATGGCCTGGGGTGGTCCAGTGGTCCAGCACCATGGCCTACAGTGCACACATATGCCTATGTGGGCATGGGTTCCGATCTGGCCCATGCCCTGCTGACATACCCTCTCCTCTTTACTTTCCTGTCTTTCTCTACTATCCCTATCCAATAAAAATGAAAAATATAAGAGTGGGACTGCCCCTCTCAAAAAAAAACCTTTAAAAAAAAAAGTGCATATAGCATGTAGCTTGAGCATGGCATCTAAAACAGAGCTAGTGTCTCTACCGTATCATGTATTGTGAGGTTGTTTTTACAGTGAATAAATCCTGTCACTCTCAGCGTCAGAACTGTTACTTCAGTTGATAGAGAAATGATTGAATATAATGTGCGATCGTCGAATTTGTTTTATGTTTTTAAATTGACGTCCTAAAATGGCTGAAATTCAACTGAACTCAACCCAGCCCCGAACTTCTATTTATAGAAACTCAACTAAGAGGCTTTTTTAGAAAGGACAGGAAGCATGTTTGATCTTCTGATGTACGCTCTCATGTCTGGAAATGAAGGCTGTCACATGTCTCTACTTCGTGTCGTGAGCTTAAGCTGAGCGTCATCCTTTAAAGGAGTGGTTCGCACTCAGAGAACAATTAGATTAAAAACTGATAGACAGAGTGTTGTGCATTTCCATCTTGGAAGGACATCCATTTGAACGTTGGTGAGTTGATGAGAGTATTTCTGCTCATTTCATCTCTCAGATGAACCTCTGCTGTAAATATGACTTTTAATGCAGGTAAAGCCTTTGGTGGAGTTTATGCATTGACTTCCAAACAACGATGCTGCTCAAAGAAGGCTTCACATAGAAACACACGGGACAGTTAATCTGATATCAAAATCATTTACAATGATGTACAGTATTCTGTTAGTCTGAGTTTAACATAGTTTATCCATTCAATTCCATCTAGTAAGAGTTGAAGACTTCCTGATACTGTCCCCTGGGCAGACAGAAGTGCAACTCAGTTGGCCCCTAAATAAGCATGTTGTATTTTCAATAAGCCTGTCTATCATTTGTAGTGTAGTATGATTGACTGTTGCTATGGTATTTTACAGTCGTGTGTATAGTGGTTTAAGACTGTTGCTATGGTATTTTACTGTAGTGTGTACAGTGTTTTAAGACTTTTTGCTATGGTATTTTACTGTAGTGTGTACACTGTTTTAAGACTGTTGCTATGGTTTTTACAGTAGTGTGTACAGTGTTTTTAAGACGTTTTGCTATGGTATTTTACTGTAGTGTGTACAGTGTTTTGAGACTATTTGCTTCCTTCATTCCTCTTGTACAGAAATGGGTTTTCTGGTGGTAACAGTTCTGATGGTAACAGTTGTGGTGGCGACAGCAGCGGTGGCACAAGGTTAGCACTGCTCATAACTCCACATCTACGAGGCTGTGAATGTGTCCATGTCATTTTACTACATTTTAGATTTTCAGCTTGTTTTAATATTTACTTACACTTTCTATTTGTATGTCTGCTTTGGCAATATTTTAATTGAATTGAATTGGAGAGAGAGAGAGAGAGAGAGAGAGAGAGAGAGAGAGAGAGAGAGAGAGAGAGAGAGAGAGAGAGAGAGAGATGCTTGTTCAACCTACGGGTGATTCCAATGAATATGTTCTAGCTACACATATAAGCTAAAAATGTATATACTTAAAGTATACTTAAGTATTATTTTTCTAGTGTACTTGAGTTGAAATATGCTAAAGTATATTGATATTAAAATGATCCATCTTAAATTGTACTAAAGTTGTATTTAATATACTAAAATTGTAAAAGATAGGTAAAAGTAGGTTTTAAGCATATTAATAATAAACAATAATTATGGTTAGCAACTTAATACACATAATTGAAGGATAGCAGGAATCAAAGTACTGTATACAAAACTGAAGGGTAGCCCTGTTCATACATAATCCAATCTCAAAATGAGCATTGAATCCAATAAAAACCAAACTATAAGTGTTGTTGTTAACAAAGACTTACATTTCAGATAGGAATGCTGGGTAATATGTAAATTACATGATATATACTAAAATTATATTAACATTATATTCTAAACATACTTCATTTCAGATTTTTTATTGAGATTTTTTCAGGATATTCTGCAAATGTTTTTGTTCAAAGCTGTTGTTGACATGGTTAACATGGCCCAAGACGACCAAGATATATGTGAGGTTGAACGTGACATTCTAGATTCTTCTGAAGTGAAATAAATGTATTAAATAAATTGCACCGTTGTCACCATGTGCCTTCTAGATTTTCAAATGACATTCCAACCCTGCTGAAAAACACTGCTTCAACCAGCATAAGATGTTGTTGCCGGTGAGATGCTGCTCTGAAAGGGCAGAGCGACCCTTGAACCAGGTCAACTGTCTGGTGAAATAAATGTTAATAAAAAAATACTTTCAAGAGGTATATTGGATTGAAAATAAAAGATCATTAAATTCGTACATACTTTTTGGAAATGTACTGAAATACAAATTAGCAGAAATTAAATTAAAATATATTTTCAGTAAGTATATTTGATAACTAACTATAAGACGTTAAATTCAAGAATACTTTTTGGAAATATAATTAATTACAAATGAGAGGAAATTAAATTCAAGTAGACTTTCAAAAAGTATATTTGATTCAAATGAATAGCATTTTAATCTCAAGTATACTTTTTGGAAGAATACCTAAAATACAATTAAGCAGAAATATATTATCTGCCATTTAGCTGACGCTTTTATCCAAAGCGACTTACATTGCAGTGCGTGCATACATTTTAGTATAGATGGTCCCAGCGGGAATAAAACCCACAACGTAAGCATTGTTAGCGCCGTGCTCTACCAACTGAGCCACACAGGACCATATTCAAGTAGATTCTCAATAAATATATGGAAGTTCATCGTCAGTACAAATTAAGTATACTTTCAATAAGTATAGAAAAATATATTTGAGGTATATTCCATTTGAGGTTCACATTAAATCGATTTTAATGACACTTAAATATACGTTTTTTTTGCTTGGGTATTCAGAACACTGACACCTAACACAGGTGGATTTACAGTAAGACTTGTTTACCTTCCTCAGCTAGTGCTGTAGCCTGCAGGTTCTCTGAGGAGAGGGAACCTCCTCCATGCTACGCTGTTCTGGGAGAATCTGTGTCTCTACATCTGACTGATGACACAACTGAAGAGATCACACTGAGAAAAAACAAAACCCGTGTCCTGCACCTCAAACCTGGACATGACTGCAGAACACTGCCAGAGGAGTGGAAGAATCGCTCTGTGTGCAATAATGGAACTCTCAGGATTTACAGTTCTACAGAGAGGGACTCTGGAGAATACCTACTGGAAACTCATAACCGAAATGGGACATTTTTACGCTGCGTTAAATTAAAACTGGTGATACAAGGTACAAGACAGAACCTTGTCTTCATCCTTAAGAGAGTTACATCAATGTCATGCAACCTTTCCCCAGTGTTGGGGCATTCTAATAGGCCACTATGAACCAGTGCACCAAGAGAGTTTTATGTAGGTATCATTCATGTCAAAGACATTCATGATGTTTGTGTGTGTGTGTGTGTGTGTGTGTGTGTGTGTGTGTGTGTGTGTGTGTGTGTGTGTGTGTGTGTGTCAGCCCCTGTCTCAGCCCCTGTGTTGTCTCACGTCTGTCTGTCCAGTGGAGACACCCAGGTCACATGTTCCTCACAGGGGGGCGGGCTGCAGTTCAGCTGGACTCTGATTGGCCAGGCACTGACTGACAGCGTAGCCAACCAATGTGGTCACAGCAGCAGCATCACGGTTCAGGCACATCTGACAGGAGAGCTCACCTGTCAGGTTCAGAATGACGTCAGTGGCAGCAACACCACTGTTCACCTCCCAGTCTGTCACCTCCTCACCTGCACAGGTAACATCTGGACAGCTGGCTTCACCTTATTCACACTGGTTTGATCTGAAGTACATTTAGCTGATTTACTGTTATGCCATAGCTACTTTTTCTATCATGTCTCTTTCCCTCTGTAGCAGTGTGTGTGTGTGTGTGTGTGTGTGTGTGTGTGTGTGTGTGTGTGTGTGTCTCCAGTGATGTGGTTTCAGTTCCCCTGCATCCCTGTAACAGTGTCAGTAGCTGTGACTGCTGGATCTCTCCTGCTGCTGCTGGGACTGTGCTGTGGTATTCACCGTCTCTACAAGAACCTCAGGTCCACAAACAATACCCCAGGTAGAATGACGGTCCCACTTTAAACTAATTACAACTAATAAAGGCTTAATGACGTCAGGAATGCTTCACACAACAACATCATTTGTACTATATAAATGGTGTTCTGACAACATACATGTATATACTGGCATATTTGAATAAAGCAGGTGGGAGTTGATTAACTGGTATATTTGACACTGAGCCTAGCTAGCTAGCTGTATTTATTATTTCAACAATAGCAGCTTATAGGTTGCTATCTGCTTGGCTAGTTAGCTTGATCTAATTAGCTTAGCATTGAATGTAGCTGCAGTTGCCTGCTAAGCTACCTACCTACCTAGCTTGCTACATTTTAGTCTTTAATTCAGGTCAGGAGAAACACCGTAGCTGGTGATATTGTCCTACTTGTCTGACTGCTTTAACACAATAATGACAATGTGACAACTTGTTAGTCAAAGTTTTATTTAATACCAAAGTTCAGAGTTCAAACCTCTGACATGTTTTGAAAAATTGTGCATCTGTTAAACTCCGCCCACTGACTTTTTAGGAACCAATCAGATTCTTTCTGCCCTGAGAGTGGAAGACAGTGGTGTGCTAAAGCATGACATTAGTTAATAAATAATTTATAATGACATTGACATTATATGACATTAGTTAATGTATGATTTATAATGACATTGACATTATATGACATTAGTTAATAAATGATTTATAATGTGTTATTTATTTGAAGTGGGACCAGTAGGGTCATTTAATGTCGACCTGAGACAGAATGTAGATCTGTCGTTCGTTGGTTCTGAGCAACGTTCTCCTCTTCATCCCTTCTATCAGCTGGTGATGAAGGTGATGGTGATGATGGTGTTGTCTACGCTGATGTGACAGTCAAGAACAGACAGAGACCAGTGAAGCAGACGCCTGCAGCTGCAGAGTACGGACAGATCAAGATGGCTGCCAAGAGACCTGAAGTCTTGGACTAGTTCCCAGAGTTACAGTGATGCTAAGGCTTTAGCTCAGCAAGCTAACACAGTGTTGAGGTGCACAGAAGACTGGGATTCAGACCCAGTTGGTCACACAGACAGAGAGGGGAAACGTAGATTAACATTAAACTATGTGAATCATTGTACCAAATTAGCATAAAGACATGACAACACAAACTGTGGTGCACAGACAAAGAAGTTAAGAGTTAAGAATTTGCTGTTTATGATTTGAATTAGGCTAAAAAGAAAGTGTCACATTTGTCGGTTTGAGCAGGGGGAGGTTTTTGAAGCCATGTCTTAGCAATGGAAAACTTGGCCTGTCACATACTGTCGGTTAGACACTGGTGGTCGCTCCCCACTTCTGGTTTCATGTTTGTCTCTTAACTTCCTGTGTTGAGGTCAAGATAGAGATGTAGATGTAGCTGGCTTGAATCCAACACATTATTCTCTCTTGTTCAGTAGATTCAATAAGATGATTAAAATGTAATGAGTATAAAATGCTGTTATAATATTAGCATGTTGCGCATATTGCATGTAGCTTGAGGCATTGCATATGTAGATGTTTTGTGAGGTTGTCTTTACAGTGAATAAATCCTGTCAGTCACAGCATCAGAACTGTTTTTTCAGATGTGTGTAAATGCAGAGTGTCTGTAATCAACCATGTCCGTCTAATACACAGACAAGGCATGAGGAACTGACACAGTAGGCTACTCTGTATCAAAGGTTTTAACCACAAACAGACTGCAGACGATAAAAACAATTAGCTTGAACATCCACTGGGACAGACACACATCCACTGGGCCCAACCAACCAGATCATCATACAGACACACATCCACTGGGCCCAACCAACCAGATCATCAGACAGACACACATCCACTGGGCCCAACCAACCAGATCATCAGACAGACACACATCCACTGGGCCCAACCAACCAGATCATCAGACAGACACACATGCACTGGGCTCAACCAACCAGATCATCAGACAGACACACATCCACTGGGCCCAACCAACCAGTCCAACAGACAGACACACATCCACTGAGCCCAACCAACCAGACTAGTCCTTTGATCAATGTATTTCGCAAAATCATGCTTGAAGGTCCAGTATGTAGATTTTAGGTTTTAAATCATGATGATAAATGGGAACTGTAGTCATTAGGAATGATATCACATGGTAAGGAACGTTGGTGAAGAGAGCTGTATCGATCCTAACAGCCTTTCTATCATCTGGTGTCGGGTAGGACACTGACCTTTACGTGCCTGGTTCCGGTTGATGTCTTTACAAGTATATGCACAGTTTGATGCATAAGTTTGATGCTATTACAAAACGTAGCAGATGCATGTTTTCACAGTGTGGCCAGTGGGGGCAACAACAAACAAAAACTACATGCTGCACCTTTAAAAGATGTAGTTTCAATTTAAAATGTTTGATTTTGACTGGGGGGTGGGGGGGGGGGCGTGGGTTCTTTAAGGCCTGCTCCTGCAGTTTCAGTCAATTCAGGACGTGATTTGATTTCACTATTTAAAAATGTAACAACTTCTGATAATAAAAAATAAATAAATAATAAAAATCTCCTTTTCTGTTGAGAGAGAAATCAAGGGTCGCACATAAGGCCTTTATTTTCCCTGAATAGTTATTTTAATTTACTTCAGCTGACCCCAACCCCAACCCTAACCCTAACCCCAACCCCACTCTAAACATATGCTTTTCTAAGTTGTGTTTTCTATGACAGACATACAAATGTCCGTAGCTACGATTTGGTTTTTACAATAAAACACCTTTTTTTTAATATATATATATATATATATATATATATATATATATATATATATATATATATATATATACACAAAACATAGTTTTTTTCAATAATTGTTTGTGAAACAGAATGAAGAGAAGACAGATCAGGAGCTAATACTTTTCATCTCATGAGAACATGATTGGGTGATCTAATACTTAGAACATGACATTCTGACATTTTGACCTGGTTCCTTAGTGAAATTTAGTGAAATGGTTCCTATGTCAATGGATTATATTTATAAAAAAGAAAAACACCACATGTTACTGAACTTAGCGTGTGTTGTTAATGTGTAGGCCACCAAGAATAACACACCGTTGATTACAGTGACATACAGCATGTTAGACAGAGGCCCCCAACAACAATGCTATTCAAACAAAGTGTCACTACATGAACCAAAGAGCACAGCCAGGTGAACATTACATTTACATTTACATTTATGGCATTTAGCAGACGCCTTTATCCAAAGAGACTTACAACAAAAGCATTTGTTTAAGTATGTGAATCATCTATATATCAGTCATCATAAGATAAAGTAATCAATGCTCAGACCAGGGTTAGGGGTTAGGGGTTAGGGGTTAGAGGTTATGGGTTAGGGGTAGGGGTTAGGGGTTAGGGGTTAGAGGTTAGGGGTTAGGGGTTAGGGGTAGGGGTTAGAGGTTAGGGGTAGGGGTTAGGGGTTAGGGGTTAGAGGTTAGGGGTTAGAGGTTAGGGGTTAAGGTTAGGGGTTAGGGGTTAAGGTTAGGGGTTAGGGGTTAAGGTTAGGGGTTAGGGATTAAGGTTAGGGGTTAGGGGTTAGGGTTAGGGGTTAGGGGTTAAGGTTAGGGTTAGGGGTAGGGCCATAGGCAGTCACAATGCTAGAAGAAGGACATTTATTTATTCCTTTTTTATATTAACAGGAGAGAAACTTTTACTGGGGGGTAGTGGGGGTGAAGAGGTCGTTAGGGTTAGGGTTAGGGTTAGGGTTAGTACAGGGGGGGTAGTGGGGGTGAAGGGGTCTCTAGGGTTAGGGTTAGGGTTAGTACAGGGGGGTAGTGGGGGTGAAGAGGTCTCTAGGGTTAGGGTTAGTACAGGGGGGTAGTGGGGGTGAAGAGGTCTCTAGGGTTAGGGTTAGTACAGGGGGGTAGTGGGGGTGAAGAGGTCTCTAGGGTTAGGGTTAGTACAGGGGGGTAGTGGGGGTGAAGAGGTCTCTAGGGTTAGGGTTAGGGTTAGTACAGGGGGGTAGTGGGGGTGAAGAGGTCTCTAGGGTTAGGGTTAGTACAGGGGGGTAGTGGGGATGAAGAGGTCTCTAGGGTTAGGGTTAGTACAGGGGGGGTAGTGGGGGTGAAGAGGTCTCTAGGGTTAGGGTTAGGGTTAGTACAGGGGGGGTAGTGGGGGTGAAGAGGTCTCTAGGGTTAGGGTTAGGGTTAGTACAGGGGGGGTAGTGGGGGTGAAGAGGTCTTTAGGGTTAGGGTTAGTACAGGGGGGTAGTGGGGGTGAAGAGGTCTCTAGGGTTAGGGTTAGGGTTAGTACAGGGGGGTAGTGGGGGTGAAGAGGTCTCTAGGGTTAGGGTTAGGGTTAGTACAGGGGGGTAGTGGGGGTGAAGAGGTTTCTAGGGTTAGGGTTAGGGTTAGTACAGGGGGGTAGTGGGGGTGAAGAGGTCTCTAGGGTTAGGGTTAGGGTTAGTACAGGGGGGTAGTGGGGGTGAAGAGGTCTCTAGGGTTAGGGTTAGGGTTAGGGTTAGTACAGGGGGGTAGTGGGGGTGAAGAGGTCTCTAGGGTTAGGGTTAGGGTTAGTACAGGGGGGTAGTGGGGATGAAGAGGTCGCTAGGGTTAGGGTTAGGGTTAGTACAGGGTTGTAGTGGGGTGAAGAGGTTGTTAGGGTAAGGGTTAGGGTTAGTACAGGGGGGTAGTGGGGGTGAAGAGGTTGTTAGGGTTAGGGTTAGTACAGAGGGGTAGTGGGGGTGAAGAGGTCTCTAGGGTTAGGGTTAGGGTTAGTACAGGGGGGTAGTGGGGTGAAGAGGTCTCTAGGGTTAGGGTTAGGGTTAGTACAGGGGGTAGTGGGGGTGAAGAGGTCTCTAGGGTTAGGGTTAGTACAGGGGGGTAGTGGGGATGAAGAGGTCTCTAGGGTTAGGGTTAGTACAGGGGGGTAGTGGGGATGAAGAGGTCTCTAGGGTTAGGGTTAGGGTTAGGGTTAGTACAGGGGGGTAGTGGGGGTGAAGAGGTTGTTAGGGTAAGGGTTAGTACAGGGGGGTAGTTGGGGTGAAGAGGTCTCTAGGTTTAGGGATAGGGTTAGTACAGGTGGGTAGTGGAGGTGAAGAGGTCTCTAGGGTTAGGGTTAGGGTTAGTACAGGGGGGTAGTGGAGGTGAAGAGGTTGTTAGGGTTAGGGTTAGGGTTAGTACAGGGGGGTAGTGGGGGTGAAGAGGTTGTTAGGGTTAGGGTTAGTACAGGGGGGTAGAGGGGGTGAAGAGGTCTCTAGGGTTAGGGTTAGTACAGGGGGGGTAGTGGGGGTGAAGAGGTCTCTAGGGTTAGGGTTAGGGTTAGTACAGGGGGGTAGTGGGGATGAAGGGGTCTTTAGGGTTAGGGTTAGTACAGGGGGGTAGAGGGGGTGAAGAGGTCTCTAGGGTTAGGGTTAGGGTTAGTACAGGGGGGGTAGTGGGGGTGAAGAGGTCTCTAGGGTTAGGGTTAGGGTTAGTACAGGGGGGTAGTGGGGGTGAAGAGGTCTTTAGGGTTAGGGTTAGTACAGGGGGGTAGTGGGGGTGAAGAGGTCTTTAGGGTTAGTACAGGGTTAGGGTTAGAACATTACTCTGCTGGCTGCCAAAGGACAGCACATGGTTTGCTTTGATGACTTTCACTGTGAGATTTGTGGTAGTTTTTCACACCGTGCAATCTGGTGCACAGAAATGTGTCAAAGTCAGTCTGTCACCTACGATGATGTGACTCTATCAAGTCTGTGTGTATTTGTAGTGTATCATCGTCAACTGTTGTCAGAGTAGTTGTGGACCGTGTTGACGGTAGTGACCCTCTAAGACGCTAATATACCGTTACTCTGTTTCCAGACGCAAAGGAGAAATGGGTTCCCTGATAGTTATAGTTCTGCTGGTGACAGCAGCAGCACAAGGTGAGATAATACATCATAATATCTTATGTCTGTTTAGAACTGACGGAAAACTGCTGATGATACATCAGAATCATTATGAGATGATATAAGACATTATAATGCAGTCATATCTGCTTTGATCAAGTCTTATAATACTCTGAGCGCTTTATAACTGTTTGCTCAAAGTAAAGTGTGACTCTGATCACTTCCTCAGCTAGTGCTGTAGCCTGCAGGTTCTCTGAGGAGAGGGAACCTCCTCCATGCTACGCCGTTCTGGGAGAATCTGTGTCTCTACATCTGACTGATGACACAACTGAAGAGATCAGACTGAGAAAAGGCAAAACCCGTGTCCTGCACCTCAAACCTGGACAACACTGGAGAACACTGCCAGAGGAGTGGAAGAATCGCTCTGTGTTCTATAATGGAACTCTCAGGATTGACAGTTCTACGGAGACGGACTCTGGAGAATACCTACTGGAAACCTACACCCGAAATGGAGCGTTGTTGCACCGTGTCAACATGAGACTGGTGGTACAAGGTACACAACCTCCTCCTCAGTATTCTAATATGACATAGAGTCATATCAATGCCTCCCCTCCATGGTGCATGTGGAAGGTGAGGCCTACAGGGAGATGTAGCTGGGTTTCATAGGTTTCAAATGAAACGGGCCCTCAACAACAACAAGTCCCCACAAACTATGACCCAGTCCCCCATGTATGTAACTGCAATGTGAAAACATGGTGTTTGTCTTTAGTAAAAGTAACCAAGACAGTTTAGCTGAGCGACTGCCCCTGGTAAACTCATGTATTCAAGTGTGGTTTGAGGTTTCAGCAGCACGCTGACAATGTACATGCTTGTTGTTTCCACACCTTCTCTCAGAGCAGAAAAAAAGATAGCTAACCTTATACGCTGCTATCTACTGATATTGTAAACTGTTGCTTTTTTCTGTGGGTTGGCCAACAGTGGCAATTTAACGCCTCCCCAAGTCTTTAGGTCCGCCTACTATTACTATAGACTGCTATGATGCCTGTGCATCAAGAGAGTTTAATAAGTGTACTGTGTAGATTGTATTGCTTTAAGATATATACTGTACAATAATGGTGTGTGTGTGTGTGTGTGTGTGTGTGTGTGTGTGTGTGTGTGTGTGTGTGTGTGTGTGTGTGTGTGTGTGTGTGTCAGCCCCTGTGTCAGCCCCAGTGTTGTCTCACGTCTGTCTGTCCAGTGGAGACACCCAGGTCACATGTTCCTCACAGGGGGGCGGGCTGAAGTTCAGCTGGACTCTGATTGGCCAGGCATTGACTGACAGTGTAGCCAACCAATGTGGTCACAGCAGCAGCATCACGGTTCAGGCACATCTGACAGGAGAGCTCACCTGTCAGGTTCAGAATGACGTCAGTAGCAGCAACACCACTGTTCACCTCCCAGTCTGTCACCTCCTCACCTGCACAGGTAACATCTGGACAGCTGGCTTCACCTTATTCACACTGGTTTGATCTGAAGAACATTTGATTTGATTGATCTATTGTTTACGTCTCTGCCG
>NC_139656.1:34155243-34157743 GCF_951799395.1 Argentina silus | reverse complement strand
ACACTACACTACACTACACTACGCTACACACTACACACTACACTACACACTACATACTACACACTACACTAACATTACACATTACACACTACACAAACTACACACTACACACTAACACTACACACAACACTACACACTACACACTAACACTACACACAACACTACACACTACACACTACACAACACTAAACTACACACTATATTACACTTATTACACCTTTATTATCATGGATGTCCATGATCCTGTTCCTCATTGAGAAGTGGAGCTGTAAAACTGCACTGATGTGTGTTATAGAGATGGAAGACATCTATGTAAAGATGTACAGTGATGAATGCATCGACCAGCCCCAGGAGTGGACCGACCCAGACCCGGACCCAGACCCGGATCCAGACCAAGACATAGACGGTAACACCATCACAGAATCCTCACACAACAATACAGTCTCTACTTTGTCACTTAAAAATGCTAACTTGACACAATGTTACTCATGTTGAATCTGAATGACACATAGAAACGGTGAGTTGAGCAGAGTGAGGAGAATACTATGTGGCCCAAAATCTGTGTAAAATCCTGGCCAATCAGTAACACTTGTTGAATGTTGTACGACAGGTATGTTTTACTTTGTAAGATGGTGAAACTGTTTCCCAACAGAGCTCTGCAGCCTTGCTCCATCCAGACAGAGCCAGAAGAAAACAGAGTCCTGCAGACCTGGACCATCCAGACCAAGCCAGAAGAAGACAGAGTCCTGTAGACTTGGACCATCCAGACAAATCCAGAAGAAAACAGAGTCCTGTAGACCTGGACCATCCAGACAAATCCAGAAGAAAACAGAGTCCTGCAGACCTGGACCATCCAGACCAAGCCAGAAGAAAACAGAGTCCTGCAGACCTGGACCATCTGAACCAAGCCAGAAGAAAACAGAGGTTTGGTTATGATAGTGGAAAAGGTTTTACTGTAAAATAATACACATTGATACATTCAGGTCCATTTTGAATTATGTCAATGAGGTGTATTGTTCATGCTATTTTCCAGTTCTTTACTCACAGTCGAATAAAAACCCAAGTGCAGTATCAGACTGGACCGCTAGGGGGAGGCATCACTGCACCATAGACAGACAGAGAGTCCCTGTCAGAGAGAAGTTACCCAGACGTAAGGCAATCAATAGTCGTTGATGTATGAGGTTATCGGACAACTATATATATAACCATGGATTCGTGATCAGTTGTAAATGTTCTGTAATAAATACACTTTTATGCTTGTAAAGGGTTTCTAACCAAGCTTATCTGGGTTTTGGCATTGGCTATAAGTTAAGTTTATGTTTTTGTGCTTTTTCTATTTTTAAGTTGGCAAAATAATAGTATTGATATCATTACTACCATAAATCGCATCCGTTGACAATATTATTGATCTAATTTCTTCCATAAATCCTATATAAGTTGAATAAGTATAAATAGCAATTTTATTAAAACAATCATAGTAGTAAAGTCAGGAGGGGCATCAGTATTACCCAAGTCACCACACATATAGAACGCGGTTGATAAAATCACCAATACAGTTATTATAATCATGTTTACACACTGCATCATATCTAACTGATCTATTTCTAAACAAATAGAGGCGCTGGTATCAGAGAAAACTATGAAAGAGAATTATTCCAATTACTGAAATATTTGAAGAGGCAGGAAAAAAAATATAAAAAATCTTCTTTCTTCTAGCATTGTGGCTGCCTACGGCCCCTGGTCCGAGTATTGATTACTCTGTCTTATGATGACTGATGGATAGATGATTCACTTACTTAAACAAATGTATTTGTTGTAAGTCGCTTTGGATAAAGGCGCCTGGTAAATGCCAGAAATGTAAATGTAAATGTAGATGTTAATGTTAATGTAAATGTAAATGTTAATGTAAATGTAGAAAGTAATAAATAGAAAGGGTTCATGTGATAATAATATGAAATGTATGCTGTTGAATTAATGAACATGAGGTATGAAATTATGTTTAAAATTAAGTTTATAACCTATACAAATGTCCTAAATAAGTGTTAAACAATAGATTACACCTGAAAATGTAATACATATGTGTGTACAGTATATTGAAACTGAATTGCATGGCAACTGTGTGAAAATAGATTGTCTTTTCAGTTTTTTCTAAAACCTAGTCTTTCATTTTCAATGCTATGTTTTATAGCTATTTTGAGGAAAACAATTATTTTTTGTCACTTATTAAGTCAATTTCTCTGTAATTAAAATGTGTTATTAACAAACAAATAAAACCAAATATTTGGCTGTGTGGTGATGGCTCCCTTTCCAAATGGATTATCAGTTGGAAGTTGGGTGCAAGGGCTTACAAAATATAAAACATTTCAGAGGAAAATTATATAATAAAAAAAATAATAATAGAATGTATCCCATTATCAGAGCCTCTCCATTTCATGATATGGCATGTATATATATAGTGTGTATTTAATAAAATAATTCATTTATTACAAGTAAGAGGTAA
>NC_139656.1:34135243-34150243 GCF_951799395.1 Argentina silus | reverse complement strand
GAGGGTCTCTTGCAGGTGGGTGGGAGGGGAACAGGGTTGCTAGAGGATGTGGAACAGAGGAAGAGAGGATAGAGAGATCGTCTGGTAGAGGAGGGACAGAGGATAGAGAGATCGTCTGGTAGAGGAGGGACAGAGGATAGAGAGATCGTCTGGTAGAGGAGGGACAGAGGATAGAGAGATCGTCTGGTAGAGGAGGGACAGAGGATAGAGAGATCGTCTGGTAGAGGAGGGGAAGAGAGCAGGGAACAGAGAGACAGTTCTTCCTGCCTTCAAGGGCTGTAGGAGGAGGAAGTCCTTTGATCCTTTGCATTTGAACAGACTGCAGCTCTCGTGAGGAGGTGACACAGGAACCACACAATGGAGACCAGGGGACAGAAGAGCCTTCCACGGGAAACACACCCTACATTCCACTGACCTGGTCTGAAACACTGACCCTACATTCCACTGACCTGGTCTGAAACACTGACCCTACATTCCACTGACCTGGGTCTGAAACACTGACCCTACATTCCACTGACCTGGGTCTGAAACACTGACCCTACATTCCACTGACTTGGAATGGTATCAAACACAACTGGGTCATGATTTCCATTGGTTCCATGGCGCCAGGCTAGCGTAGTTGAGCCCCCCTAAATCATTACAAGTGTCTTACTTCTGTCATGCTATTTGGACCGAGGTCAGACTACCAACCGCGGCCCACAGTAATATTAAACGGGTCCTGCCCATAAATACGATACCGTTTGGGCTTGGGTTTTATCAACACCTGACTGCACTTTCACACACATAATAGTGAACAAATAGACAATGTTTATGTCAGTTTTCCCACCGATAAGGCTCTTAAACAATTATCAAACCCTCAAAAGCGGTCCTCATATTTGCCCGAGAGGTTTACAGAAATATTTACACGTTGAAGGCCCATAAAAGCATGAGAAAGGCGGACTGATGGAGGGTTTCACTGCAGTGACACAGTGTGAAAAGTATTCCGTGTTCTGCTCGTAACCTGAGCTTCAAAATGATTAACCTTTATTGCATCTCTCCTCCTCCAGGTATGTGTCTCTCACCAAGTCATAAACCAAGCTGTGGATTTGCACCTGACTTTCACATTCGCTTCCCCCCCTCCCCCTCACCCTCCCCCCGCCTCCGCCTCCCCCTCCCCCCCGCCTCCGCCTCCCCCCTCCTGCCCGATGCTGATGCCAGCCAGAGGTTGATGACTCAATATGATTACAAAGCAACACCTTAAAAACACAACACAATAAAATACAAAACACACACATGAGTTAATCATACAAGACCATGTCTCTGTGAGCTGGTCCCTAACCAAGGACTTAAACTAGTGTATCCTTAACCCTAACCCTAACCCTAACCTAACCCTAACCCTAACCTAACCCTAACCCTAACCTAACCCTAGCCCTAACCCTAGCCCTAACCCTAACCCTAGCCCTAACCCTATCCCTAACCTAACCCTAACCTAACCTAACCCTAGCCCTAGCCCTAACCTAACCCTATCCCTATCCCTAACCTAACCCTAACCCAACCCTAACCCTAACCTAACCCTAACCCTAACCTAGCCCTAACCTAACCCTAGCCCTATCCCTATCCCTAACCCTAACCCTAGCCCTAACCCTAACCTATCCCTAACCTAACCCAACCCTAACCCTAACCCTAGCCCTAACCTAACCCTAACCCTAACCTAACCTAACCCTAACCTAACCCTAACCCTAACCCTAGCCCTAACCCTAACCCTATCCCTAACCTAACCCAACCCTATCCTAACCCTAACCTAACCCTAACCCTATCCCTAACCCTAACCTAACCCTAACCCTATCCCTAACCCTAACCTAACCCTAACCCTAACCTAACCCTAGCCTAACCTAACCCGAACCTAACCCTAACCCTAACCTAACCCTAGCCCTAACCCTAACCCTAAACCCTAGCCCTAACCTAACCTAACCCTAACCCTAGCCCTAAACCCTAACCCTAACCCTAGCCCTAACCCTAAACCCTAGCCCTAGCCCTAACCCTAACCTAACCCTAAACCCTAGCCCTAACCCTAACCCTAGCCCTAACCCTAACCTAACCCTAAACCTAACCTAACCCTAACCCTAACCCTAACCCTAGCCCTAACCCTAACCCTAGCCCTAGCCCTAGCCCTAACCCTAACCCTAATCCTAACCCAACAGTTGAAATTGACATAAGATGTACTGTCAATATTATAAGAGAGGAGCTGAAACGTTTCTTTGGCTTAAATTCAGTAAACATTCACATGTCCAGATTACTGTTTTTCTCAACTGGTTAAACCATTTGTATGAAACTAGAGTTCACATGGTCACCAAAATAACATACATGAGCACCACAATAACAGACATGATGGTAAACCCAGTAGCATTTCCCCAGTTAAACAGAAGCCATCTTCAGGGTAACGTGACTCTTCCCAGGCTCAGCTTGTGAACCAGCTAGGGTGATGCAAGGAGGCTGTAAAAGCACATCAACTCGACCACAGAGTCATGTCAATAGCCTGCTAGCAACGCAGAGTCATGTCTATAGCCTGCTAGCAACGCAGAGTCATGTCTATAGCCTGCTAGCAACACAGAGTCATGTCTATAGCCTGCTAGCAACACAGAGTCATGTCTATAGCCTGCTAGCAACACAGAGTCATGTCAATAGCCTGCTAGCAACACAGAGTCATGTCTATAGCCTGCTAGCAACGCAGAGTCATGTCTATAGCCTGCTAGCAACACAGACAGCAGAGTGGCCTTGAAGCCGACATTTCTCAGTCACTACATGATGATGATGTACAGTACCTTCTATATAATAACCCAACATGTATATTTAGTACATACAGTACCAGTCAAAAGTTTGGACACAAACTTGCCAAGAGTGAGCAAAGCCGTCATCAAAGCAAAAGGTGGCTACTTTGAAGAATCTAAAATATAAAACATATTCTGGTTTGTTTAACACTTTTTTGTTTACTACATAATTCCATATGTGTTCCTTCATAGTTTTGATGTCTTCAATATTAATCTACAATGTAGAAAATAATGAAAATAAAGAAAAACCATCGAATGAGAAGGTGTGTCCAAACTTTTGACTGGTCCTGTAGATGAGAGACTGACAGTCAGAGAAGAGGTAGAGCAGGTTGATGCGAATTATCTGAGAAGTTTATCTGGTAATTATTATAAATATGGCTGGGCTGTTTGTTTCTCTGTGTGTTTGAGTCTGTTAGCCTGTGTAACGTGTGTGTGTGACGTGTGTTTGTGTGTGTGTGTGTGTGTGTGTGTGTGTGTGTGTGTGTGTGTGTGTGTGTGTGTGTGTGTGTGTGTGTGTGTGTGTGTGTGTGTGTGTGTGTTAGCCAACCTGTTAGCTAGTTAGCCAGACAACCTATAGGCAGTGTTTGTCTGTGTGTGTGAGCTAGTTAGCCAGTTAGCCTGCTAACGTGAGTGTGGTGAGTCTCTGTCCATGAGTCTGCAGGGCTAACAGTCTGCATGGCTAACAGTGTGCAGGGCTAACAGTCTGCATGGCTAACAGTCTGCATGGCTAACAGTCTGCATGGCTAACAGTCTGCATGGCTAACAGTGTGCATGGCTAACAGTCTGCATGGCTAACAGTGTGCAGGGCTAACAGTGTGCAGGGCTAACAGTGTGCAGGGCTAACAGTGTGCAGGGCTAACAGTCTGCATGGCTAACAGTCTGCATGGCTAACAGTCTGCATGGCTAACAGTGTGCAGGGCTAACAGTGTGCAGGGCTAACAGTGTGCATGGCTAACAGTGTGCATGGCTAACAGTGTGCTCACTATGCAGCTGGGTGACAGAGGGCAGGTCAGGGCCAGCCATCAAATTCCTGTTAATGTGCTTCATTAGTGGACTAAGGGGCCATAAAGGGCAGTCAGGCAAACACGCCCCCCCCCCCCCCCCACACACACACACAGCACACCTGCTCTGCCCTGCCACTCTGTTACCAAGCAGGGGCCAGCTCTGACTTACATAGTCTGACAGGCCATTTCCTTCTCCCAATACATTTTCACCAACTAAAAGCCGCCTGACTAGGAAGATGTGTATGTCATCCCCCCACCCTCCCCCCATTCTTATTGACTCTTCCTTTACCGTTGATGTGTTTCTCTGGCTCTTCTCAGTGTCAGTCCTGCCTATGGAAGATGTCTGATTCTAAGAGCTCCCGGGCCTCTCCTGTATCTTATTGACAGCATGTGATGTCGGTCATGGTTATGGCACAAGCTTGTGTTCTACCGTAGATATAGAACACTAGAACGGTTCTAACACTGTGTGTTCTACCAGTGGGTTCTATAGAACACTAGAACGGTTCTATCTCTGTGTGTTCTACCAGTTGGTTCTATAGAGCACTAGAACTGTTCTATCTCTGTGTGTTCTACCAGTGGGTTCTGTAGAACACTAGAACTGTTCTATCTGGGTTCTGATTCTAGTGACCTGCCAGTTATGCAGCCTGGTATTAGTGCGCTATAGGTCAGAATTCAACATTAACAGCCAAGTGACTGAAACGTCGGGAGAAGAGGCGAGAGTTGCACCATGAGAGGAAGGGAAGTTCACAACTACGACACTAGTTTGTCTTCAAATCTAATTTTATTCAAATCAAATCAAATCAAATCAAATCAAAATCAAATCAAATCAAATCAAATCAAATCAAATCAAATCAAATCAAATCAAATCAAATCAAATCAAATCAAATCAAATTGTATTTGTCACTTATGACGTACAGTTGTAATAGACAAGTGAAATGTTTTGGGATCTTGCTCCACTCAACAAAGCAGCAACGACAATTCAATAATAAGTAATAAAATTGACAAAAAGTGACAAAAAGTGACCGCTGTGTTCGGGTCAAGGAGCAGAGACCTCCAGAACCTTGACCTGGACCCGAGGTCTTGTTGGGTCGTTGACCGGAAAACTCCCTCACAGCCCAATCAAACGCGGGGGCGGCCTATTGTTGCTGTCTCAGAACTGATTAACAATCGGCAGTAAAACACAACGGCCTCAAAGGAGGCTTATCACTGGCTTGGCTTTGTCAGAGGACTGGCAGAGGCCGCATCAAAGGACTGGCAGAAAGCATTGCTCACGCGTAGTGCAGTTTACATAGCATGGTTTACAAAATAGTTAGTTTACACATAGCACAAGTCTACATATAGCATGGTTTACCCCTAGTACAAGTTTACATATAGCATGGTTTACACATATGGTAGTGAAGCTAACAGCTAGCATAGCCCACAACTAACATGGCTAAAATAGCATGGCTCACAGGCAACCCATAGAGGTTAGCTATTAACCTATAAAATAACTATCTGTGGTGTAGGCGTGGGGACATTTCAGTCCTAGATCCCCTTTTTTAATCACTGATGAATAGCTGTGTCAACAGGTTTACATTCAATAGATTTATTAGGTGTATTTCCCGCACATGATGTTGACTACTTAGTTTATTCAGGGTGAGTTCAGGACATGGTTTGAAAGAACATTAGGTTCCCGTAAGAAGCCCCAAAATCAGGCCCTAACAACTAATCTGTGAGCAGACCTGTCATCATGGCCACTTCACACCGGGTCTATCTATCTGACTGGTGTGAGCGGATCTCCACAGACCTCTCTGTGAAACATGCTAATGATGCTAATGCTAATGGCCATGTATGAAGTCAAGGAGTGATGAGTCATGCTAATGATGCTAATGCTAATGGCCATGTTCCCGCCATTGTCTCCCATGCTGCACCTGCGACCTGTCCTGTGGCGGGGCTGTGAAGTGTGACCAGACCACCTCAGTGATGCGGCGTGAACTTTGACACCTGATCAGAGGAGGGGAGCGGTGGGGAGGAGGGGGGGGGGGCTGTAGCTCTGCCACATGGGGAAGATACCGAGAGATCCAACAACCCTTCTGGACTGTACATGGACAGGCATTACCAATGCTTCTGTATGATTAGGTGACTTCAAAGTAGAAGAGATGCTCTTTATGGAAACAGCTTGTAAATCAGAGATATTAAAGGATGTAGATGTCCTCTCTTCTCCTCCCCTCCCCTCCCCTCCCTTCCCCACCTCTCCTCCCCTCCCTTCCCCACCTCTCCTCTCCTCTCCTCTCCTCTCCTCCCTTCCCCACCTCTCCTCTCCTCTCCTCTCCTCTCCTCTCCTCCCTTCCCCACCTCTCCTCTCCTCTCCTCTCCTCCCTTCCCCACCTCTCCTCTCCTCCCTTCCCCACCTCTCCTCTCCTCTCCTCTCCTCTCCTCTCCTCTCCTCTCCTCTCCTCTCCTCTCCTCTCCTCCCGGACCTATGATGAACCCCATGTTTTAATACTCAGCATTACATTAACGCTGCTGTGTACTTACCATATTACTGGCCTCACAGTAGTGTGTGTGTGTGTGTGTGTGTGTGTGTGTGTGTGTGTGTGTGTGTGTGTGTGTTATAGCTATTCCTCTAAACATGTTTTAAGAAAATGATTTCTTGCTGACCCGAGGATGAGATCACCACCATAGATGGACTGAAATCTGCCCTTGGCTGTAAGAGTGGTGATCTACTCAGAGTTCAGAGGCTGATGACTTCCTTTTACTTTTCATTGGTTAATCATTCACCTTTACGACCTGGGCCAGAACGATGCCGTGGGGGGGGGGGGAGGTCTCGCAACAAGGCCCGTATCTACAGAGTTGCCAAACATGAACTTGGTTGGGATCTGCTTATGCAATGTCATGTTGAAATCATCGGAATTATCAACAAGACAAAGGTTAATTACCTCTGCAGGCGAAAGGTAAGTCTGTCAAAGGTGCCACGACACGTTTTCCTCTTACCTGAGGACACTGAGTTTAACTCCCCCACACCCCCCACCACCACTCACCATAGGTTACCCTCTCTTACCCCCCCCGACCCCCTGCCCCCCCCCAAACACATCAGCCCCTCTACAGCATCACAAAGCCCCCGTCACAGCATAGCTGGTGTAACTGAAGTGATTCAGTAAACCCCAGTGGTCTGAGGACAGACTTTGACACCTGAAGATGTGGGTTTCTTGGGCCCGAGCCCTACTTGGGCTTCAGCTCAGCGGGCTAACCCATTCTTGTGTTAAACAGATGACACAGGTTCAAATCCAGCCGGTCACACAATGACAGTCGGCCATATTGGGAATCTTGGCTGGCTTTAGCTCAAGGGGCTAACTCTGTAGATGTATGCAGACGACCCAGCCCGTCAGATGAACCCGGTGGGTCGTATTTATCCTGATATGAGGGTCTGTGAGATGGCTGACGTCCCTGACAGCCAGACAAACCTGAGTATCAGATATAGGCTAATGGACCTCAGTGACTACTGTGTAAATGGCTGGTCATAATTACTTTAACTGTGTAAATGGCTGGTCATAATTACTTTAACTGTGTATATGGCTAGTCATAATTACTTTAACTGTGTAAATTGCTGGTCATAATGACTGTAACTGTAGTATATATGGTTGTCCTTTATTAGGCCCATGCAATAGACTGACTACAATCAGGCCCTGCTGATATGTTGTCCATGATACAGCCATGAGGTATCTCCTCTGGATCGACCCTTATATTAGCTGTATCCTGTCCGTCCTGATTGCATACAGATGCACACAACAAAATGTATACATTCAATTTCTTCACACTTGTACATTTTCAAATGAAAACTTTTTTTGTTGCTGTAGATTATTATCATATTATCATTAACAAGACAGTTGTCAATGTGTTTAACCTCTTCTGCTGAATGCCCTATTTGACTAACTTCCACCTAAAAACAGACCCAAACTAAACTGATTATAATATTAGAAATATGATGATCAGATGCAGAAGCAGGATGTCATTTGATAGGTCACACCTTGAAGTTGTGTGTGGATATGCTCAGATCATAGTTCAGAGTAACATACTACACACGACAAGGAGACAAAGTAATCAATAATCAAATTAATAATCAAATTAAAGCAGAATTTGGGAACAATTATGGGCCCGCCCGGCTTAAGAGGTTTTAATGATGTCATGGTTATAATCATACGATACTTGTCTGTTTTTCAGATAAACCACGTGTCTGGGAGGGTTGTTGTGAGAGGCGCTCTGCTCTCTAACCCTAACCCTAACCCTAACCCTAACCCTAACCCTAACACTAACCCTAACCCTAACCCTAACCCTAACCCTAACCCTAACACTAACCCTAACCCTAACCCTAACCCTAACATTAACCCTAACACTAACCCTAACACTAACCCTAACCCTAACCCTAACACTAACCCATGGTTATAATCATACGATACTTGTCTGTTTTTCAGATAAACCACGTGTCTGGGAGGGTTGTTGTGAGAGGCGCTCTGCACCGGTATTCCTAGCGAGTCGCGTGCGGAATGCCAGTAGTCTCATGAAAAGGTTTACCTGTCAAGGGTACTTGAGCATATCTAGTATTTATAGACAGCTTCTGAACTGACACCATTCTGAGGATCATTATTTTACAGCTCCAGTGTTTATTCAGAATAAATCTGACCAATATAGAGGATATTAGGGGGCAGTAAGTATATTGTAAATGAAAGTTTATGGTAAAACTGCCCCATAAACACGTGGCTGTATAAGTCAGAATGAGACCGCCAAGGCTGCTGGTTTTTATTGAAGGTGGTGAGAGTTATTTGCTCTGTTTGGCTTCTTTTTATTTGCTCTAATTAATTGTCTGTTTACTTTGAGAATGAAAACATTTCTGGCCTCTCTGATTGACTGTAAACAGGTTCCGTTTTGGTGTTGGAGCGTGTAGGGCGCAAGTGAGAGTCTGGAGTGTTTATACTTTAGTTGTTTGGGTGACTTAGTAAGAACTATTTTTTTTAACTTAAGTCCGATGCTCTTCAAGCACACAGATGAGCTGATGAGCTGATGAGCTGATGTATGTTCAAAGTCAACTGATTTTACATCAAGCATTTTTTTTTTTATCACCTACTTCCTGGTGGACAGAGAATTTCGTTTTGGGCGGCCATTTTGTTATTTGACGGGTAAAGCTGCTGTAATGATCCGAGCCTAACAGTCAGATCAGAGGAGGAGGTGTGCTGTACTCAAACATGTCTCCATGAGCAGGTTTTAGGCACCCCTTCGCCCCCCCCAACACACACACACACACACACACACACACCATACTATCAGAGCATCCCTCTCCTTCAGCAAACATATCTGTGTTACTGTGGTGAGGACATCTTTACAACATTACCCCCCATAAACTTTACAGCCCCCAGGGAGCTAAGAGCTAGCCTGCTGTTGTTGATAGTAATTATGTCTGTTTACCTCCACATCAGACCTCTGGCAGAGAAAATGTTTCCTCATAAATTATCTGTTACATTAGTTTTCAAAAAGCATTACATGAATTATTTAACTAATGTTAATCGTGACCGGCACCATCTTGTCTGACGGTCATGTGTGGTGGACTTGAGACCAAGGTCTTCACCTGATATGAGACCGTTACATAAGCCTAGTTAGACACAGCTAACGTCCCTAGTTACGCCTGACCACATCCCTAGTTACGCCAGCCGAGGTAGAGATACCAGTGTATCTATAGCAGGGCATGGCTCAGAACCAGCCTCCCAGAACCAGCCTCCCAGAACTAGCCTCTCAGAACCAGGACCAGCCTCCCAGAACCAGCCTCTCAGAACCAGGACCAGCCTCCCAGAACCAGCCTCTCAGAACCAGCCTCCCAGGACTAGCCTCTCAGAACCAGCCTCCCAGAACCAGCCTCTCAGAACCAGCCTCCCAGGACCAGCCTCCCAGGACCAGCCTCTCAGGACCAGCCTCTTAGAACCAGGACCAGCCTCCCAGGACCAGCCTCCCAGGACCAGCCTCTCAGGACAAGCCTCCCAGGACCAGCCTCTCAGAACCAGGACCAGCCTCCCAGGACCAGCCTCTCAGAACCAGGACCAGCCTCCCAGGACCAGCCTCTCAGGACAAGCCTCCCAGGACCAGCCTCTCAGAACCAGGACCAGCCTCCCAGGACCAGCCTCTCAGAACCAGGACCAGCCTCCCAGGACCAGCCTCCCATGACCAGCCTCCCAGAACCAGCTTCTCAGAACCAGGTTCCTAGAACCAGGCTCTCAAGATCAGGACCAGCCTTTCAGAACCAGGCAGACACTGGCAGGACTCACTGACCCAGCCTCTCAGGACCAGCCTCCCATGACCAGCCTCCCAGAACCAGCCTTCCAGAACCAGGCAGGCACTGGCAGGACTCACTGACCCAGCCTCTCAGGACCAGCCTCTCAGGACCAGCCTCTCAGAACCAAGACCAGCCTCCCAGAACCAGCCTCTCAGGACCAGCCTTTCAGAACCAAGACCAGCCTCTCAGGACCAGTCTCTCAGAACCAGCCTCTCAGGACCATCCGCTCAGAACCAGCCTCCCAGAACCAGCCTCCCAGAACCAGCCTCCCAGAACCAGGCAGGCACTGGCAGGACTCACTGACCCTGCCTCAAGTTCAAGATGACTACTTCCTGCTGCAGAGACTTTCTGGTACTCAGGAGGGCTGATCTGATTGGCCAAGCTCTCTATCTCACTGATACCGCTGGTGTTTGATGCTAAATGGAACTTCAGAGCAGAAGGACAAAGGTTGGAGCTGCTGATGTTTACGATTTACTGGCATCCGAACAGAACAGGGAACACTTCAGAGTTCAGACAGGAAATGTCTCTCTGCTGGGCTGTGTTGTCTGAAAAGAACCCTAACCCTAACAAATAAATAATAATAATAATAATAAATAAATAAATAATAACAAATAAATAAATAATAACAAATACATTATTGTTGTATATACTGTATATCGTATACTGATTTATTGATTTGCCGCAAGAGAGGAAGAGAGAGAGAGAAAAAGAGGAAGAAGCTGAATCGGAATGATACGATACAACAATACAGAAGCTTTACAACAGAATGTGTGTGTGTGTGTGTGTGTGTGTGTGTGTGTGTGAGAGAGAGAGAGAGAGAGAGAGAGAGAGAGAAAGGTCAAATACATACTCACACATTAAAAAGATAATCATTGTCTCTGCCTGACCAAAATGGCCGACCCCGCCACCTGTAATCTCCCTGCCCTCCTCCCTCCCTGCCCTCCTCCCTGCCCTCCTCCCTCCCTGCCCTCCTCCCTGCCTGGCCTCCTCCCTGCCCTCCTCCCTCCCTGCCCTCCTCCCTGCCTGCCCTCCTCCCTCCCTGCCCTCCTCCCTGCCCTCCTCCCTCCTCCCTCCTCCCTCCTCCCTCCTCCCTGCCTGCCCTCCTCCCTGCCCTCCTCCCTGCCCTCCTCCCTCCCTGCCCTCCTCCCTGCCTGGCCTCCTCCCTGCCTGCCCTCCTCCCTGGCCTCCTCCCTGCCCTCCTCCCTGCCCTCCTCCCTGCCTGGCCTCCTCCCTGCCTGCCCTCCTCCCTGGCCTCCTCCCTGGCCTCCTCCCTGGCGTCCTCCCTGCCCTCCTCCCTGGCGTCCTCCCTGCCCTCCTCCCTGCCTGGCCTCCTCCCTCCCTGCCCTCCTCCCTGGCCTCCTCCCTGGCCTCCTTCCTCCTCCCTCTTCCCTGCCCTCCTCCCTGCCTGCCCTCCTCCCTCCTCCCTCCTCCCTCCTCCCTCCCTGTCTGAAGATGTCTACAGCAGATGGATCCTCCTGCTCTGTTGACTCACCGCCTCCCTCACCTGCCCTTTGGACACATGCCGCACCCTGGCTTTTTCACTGCATTGGCAAATAGGCCTGTGTGTGTGTGTGTGTGTGTGTGTGTGTGTGTGTGTGTGTGTGTGTGTGTGTGTGTGTGTGTGTGTGTGGTGTGGTGTGTGTGTGTGTGTGTGTGTGTGTGTGTGTGTGTGTGTGTGTGTGTATGCGTGTGTGTGTGTGTGTGTGTGTGTGTGTGTGTGTGTGTGTGTGTGTGTGTGTGTGTGGTGTGGTGTGGTGTGTGTGTGTGTGTGTGTGTGTGTGTGTGTGTGTGTGTGTGTGTGTGTGGTGTGTGTGCCTGTGCGTGCCATGCAGTGGGTGAGATAGCCTGGCCTCCTCAGAGCGCGTCTCTCAGTCGCTGGGCTGTGATAAGCAGAGAGGCCGCAGGGTGGAGGCCAGGGAGGCCAGAGGGTGGAGGCTAGGGAGGTGGGAGGGTGGAGGCCACGGAGGTGGGAGGGTGGAGGGTGGAGGCCAGGGAGGGTGGAGGGTGGAGGGTGGAGGCCAGGGAGGGTGGAGGGTGGAGGCCAGGGAGGTGGGAGGGTGGAGGGTGGAGGCCAGGGAGGTGGGAGGGTGGAGGGTGGAGGCCAGGGAGGGTGGAGGGTGGAGGCCAGGGAGGTGGGAGGGTGGAGGGTGGAGGCCAGGGAGGTGGGAGGGTGGAGGGTGGAGGCCAGGGAGGTGGGAGGGTGGAGGCCAGGGAGGTGGGAGGGTGGAGGGTGGAGGCCAGGGAGGTGGGAGGGTGGAGGCCAGGGAGGTGGGAGGGTGGAGGGTGGAGGCCAGGGAGGTGGGAGGGTGGAGGGTGGAGGCCAGGGAGGTGGGAGGGTGGAGGGTGGAGGCCATATTAAAATGACTCGATTCTCCATCGCTCCTTATCCTGCCACACAGTTTAGCTGTGCAAACAGGACAGGCTCCAGGCTCCTCTCTGGCACTGCCTGTCTACCTCCCTCACTGTCTCACTGTCTCACCTCTGTAGGCCCTGCCTGTCTCACTGTCTCACCTCCTCTGTAGGTCCTGCCTGTCTCACTGTCTCACCTCCTCTGTAGGTCCTGCCTGTCTCACCTCCTCTGTCGGCCCTGCCTGTCTCACTGTCTCACCTCCTCTGTCGGCCCTGCCTGTCTCACTGTCTCACCTCCTCTGTCGGCCCTGCCTGTCTCACTGCCTCCCACCTTGTTAGATGATACGTTGTAAATATAGAGGCCAATTCATTTGGAGATGAGGTCACATTTTATTGTGCTGGTGTCGTGAAATTAAATTGTTATTCATCTAATTTTCAATATCTTGTCTTGACTCTAGGGACTGTATAATGTGTATATGTATAATGTGTATATGTATAATGAGCTAACAGCCGATTGGCCGTGTAAGATACTCCAGTAGGAGGAACCAGTGTGTTCTGCTCTCTGTGTGTGTTACAAAGAGAGACATACAGTATACTGTACAATAATGGTGTGTGTGTGTGTGTGTGTGTGTGTGTGTGTACGTGTGTGTGTGTGTGTGTGTGTGTGTGTGTGTGTGTGTGTGTGTGGTGTGTGTATGTGTGTGTGTGTGTGTGTGTGGTGTGTGTGCCAGCAGTGGGTGAGATAGCCTGGCCTCCTCAGAGCGTGTGTGTGTGTGTGTATACATGTGTGTGGTGTCTGTGTGTGTGTGTGTGTGCGCACGTGCATGCTCTGTGTGTGTGTGTGCTTCTGTGTGTGTGTGTGTGTGGTGTGTGTGTGTCTGTGTGTGTGTGTGTGTGTGTGTGTGTGTGTGTGTGTGTGTGTGTGTGTGTGTGTATTGTAAACATTTCACTCAGAAACCCACCGTCAAATGAACAAGCTCATACAAGGTTACAATAAAGCTTTTAATACAAATTACTTTGAAAATATACACTTATTACTATTCATGTAAAATATACACTGATTACTATTCATGCGTGGAATCAGAACCATTTACAAGCATTTCCAGAATGTCCGTGTTGGTGTGGAGCGGAGGAGAGGAGAGGCGGCCCCAGCGTGAGAACCTCAGAGAGAGCTGGATCTGTTCTCTCTCTCCACTCTCCTCTCTTTCTCTTAAAGGTTCAATTTCTTTATAAAAGCGCAGGAATCAGCAGCAAGTCTCTTCCTCCTCCTCCCTTCCTCCTGATAGTAGTTGTTGTTGTTGTTGTTGTTGTTGTTGTTGTTGTCCTGTGGAGGCCTGTGAAGTGGAGCGCTGTAGACCAGATCGCGGGTGTTTACTGCAGATTGGTTTAGGTTGAAGGCTTGCAGAGATCAACCCCCCCCCTCCTCCTCCTCTTCCTCCCCCTCCTCCTCTTCCTCAGTATTCTTCTTTGATGTTCATCTGTATGGACGGAGACACCATGGTGCTGCTGCTCACCATGGCGGCGTTGCCAGGGATACCGCTGATGGGGGGCGTGGCCGTGGTGGTGGAGGCGGGCTGCGGCTGCTGCATCTTCTTCTTGTTCACCTTCCTCTCTTTGGCCCGGCGGTTCTGGAACCAGATCTTCACCTGGGGAACACACACGGGAGGGAGGAGGAGAGACATTAGCCCTCTGTGTGTGCGTGTGTGCATGTATGTGTGTGCGTGCCTGTATGTGTGTGTGTGAGTGTGTGTATGTGTCCATATGTGTCTGTGTGTGTATATGTGCGTATGCGTGTGCGTGTGCGTGCGTGCGTGCGTGTGTGTGTGTGTGTGTGTGTGTGTGTGTGTGTGTATATATACCTGTCGTTCTGAGAGGCTGAGTGAGGTAGCCAGCTCTGCCTTCCTCCTGATGGTGATGTATCTGCTGTAGTGAAACTCCTTCTCCAGCTCCAGCCTCTGGTGGTCTGTGTAAACCACGCGGTACTTGTCCTTCGTCCGCGTCTTCCCGCCTGAAAGCACACAGTTACGGTACGTCAACATCTGCAGTGCCAGCCTCTCCCCAGGGGTCAACATCTGCAGTGCCAGCCTCTCCCCAGGGGTGCTCAACACTTCCACTTCTCACAGATATGGATGATGTCTTGCCATCCGGAAAAAACAGTCAGCACCAAGACAATGTTACTCATTTTGGTGGTTATATTTATGTTTACATTTGTACTTATTACACTGTATTGTGGATGTCGATTGATGTCATAGAGCTGCTCGGCCTTAAGCATTTTGTGTTTTGTCTTGGTCATGATATCATGACAAATAAACTTGAACTTGACCTTGGTGTGTATAATGTAGACTCATACCAAAGTTGTCGGTTTGAAACCTTTTCTATTGTTAGATTTACACCGGCAGGAGCGAAAGACGCACATCCCAAAGGATATTTAGATGGGTAATAAACTATTAAAGTTATAAAACACAAAGTCACACAAAGCTGCTCCCACAGGCTGGAGGACGTTCTCACACATTCCTCTCATGTTTGCTTATTCAAACATGCA
>NC_139656.1:34102743-34132743 GCF_951799395.1 Argentina silus | reverse complement strand
CACAGGTAGCTAACCAACAGAAACATGACTTCACGTGTAGCTAAACCACAGAAACAGACTTCACATGTAGCTAAACCACAGAAACAGACTTCACAGGTAGCTACTTAACCACAGGACCATGTCTTCTGGTGGCTTTTCTCAGTGGTTGAGTCTGAACCGCCCTGATACACACTAGCTTGTACCATGTGGGCGTTACAGCTGTCACTATAGCACCCCGCTAGACAGAATGAACTCAGAACAGTGTACCAACAGAAGCTAGGAGAGCTACAGCACACACAGCTCCATGCCTCAGGGACACCAGTGTGTAACAGGTTGGCTATAGCCATCACCAGTGGTGGAAATGTGGGGGAACTGGGTTCCGGGGGGTTAAGTAGTTGGTGGTCCTGTAATATCAGCATTCAGTTAGCCCCTGGACCCACCTGTTAGTCTCAAGACCCACCAGTTAGCCCCTGGACCCACCAGTTAGCCTCAAGACCAACCAGTTAGCCTCAAGACCAACCAGTTAGCCTCAAGACCAACCAGTTAGCCCCTGGGCCCAGACATTAGCCTCAAGACCCACCAGTTAGCCTCAAGACCCACCAGTTAGCCCCTGGACCCAGACGTTAGCCTCAAGACCCACCAGTTAGCCCCTGGGCCCAGACGTTAGCCTCAAGACCCACCAGTTAGCCCCTGGACCCACCAGTGAACTTTTCTAACATGTTAAATCCCAGGTTATCCTGTTCATATTTACGGTCATGGTTATTGCCTTCATCCCCTGTGGCCTAGATGATGCAGGAATTTACCCCACTCTCACTTGGTAATTACTACACAAATATAACTCTGGACAACACTTACCTGAACTGCAAACCCATGTGGGCCAATACAGACATCAAGTAGTTTTACCTTATTATAAAAGCACAGTGCAATTTCAATTTCAGTTTGTTAACCTCTTAAACTGAATGCCCTATTTGACTAATTTCCGCCTAAAAACAGACCCAAACTAAACTGCTTATAACATTAGAAATATGATGATCAGATGAAAAAGCCGGTTGCCATTTGATAGGTCACACCTTGAAGTTGTGTGTGGATATGATCAGATCATAGTTCAGAATAACATACTACACATGACAAGTTATTAAAGCAGAATTTGAGACCAATTATGGCCTAAGAGGTTTTTAAATACACTATTTGTTCGCTACATCTGATGTTTTACGTCATGCTGGACTACCAGGACGAACGACTGACAGAGATCAAAGTAACCGACCATCAAGTATACCCGCCTCCAGACATGTAACGAACAAAAGAACAACAGCACAGTAAACCGCTGCAGAGCCCTGAAGTCCTCCACATACAACAACCAGACAAAAGCCCTCGTTTGCGTCACAATGTCCGCGTTTCGTTTGATCCCTCCTGGAGCCTGACACCTTCGGCTGACGGGCACACGCCGTCTTCAGCCTACCAACCCCGACGAGGGAGGTATTGGGAAGACCAACTGAAAATTAGCAGCCAATATTAAGTGTAAAAAATATATTTAAAAAAAACATATTGGCTAGACTATAGACTATATATATATAGTCTAGCCAATATGTTTTTTTAAATTTATTTTTTACACTTAATATTGGCTGCTAATTTTCAGTTGTTCAGTTTTCATATATATATATATATATATATATATATATATATATATATATATATATATATATATATATATATAGTCTAGCCAATATGAAGTTACAACGATGGTGTTGATTAGAAGAATAACAATAATAAGAATAATTAGAAGGTAGATATGACACAGGCCATATTGTACAATGATCCAGATTAACAATTTATTCGTGGATCCACTCCAATTCCCGAGGGGACTCTGGTGGACTGGTCTTGCCCGGCTGTTTGTCAAATACCAACATCGATGCGTAAATAACATAATAATATTGCTATAATGAACGATCACCCGGCATGTCTGTGCTGATGCTACATCTGACTCCTTCATTTCACAGGTGCACGCACACATCATGGAATGCGAGAGAGATTTATTGTGTTCTCTACGAGGTTCTAAGTGTCAGTTGGTCGTTTTTTATTTCACAATAACAATGGCTTAAAATACACTCAAATAAAGCCCAAATAAAACTATTTAAAATGCCAACATCGGGTTTCCCTTAATTTCTTTCAGTCGAATAATGGCCTACAGTAGCCTGTACCTTCAAATCAAACACCTGTTATTATTTTCAACGGTCACATGGATATAGAATACATATTCAAATTGATATATTGATCCGTTGGTCGTTGACCCACCTGCAGTCGCCGGCGGTGCGCTCCGCCTCATCCAATCATACGGGTTCCTCCGCTGAGAGTTCGGGGAGAGCTGACTTACGGACGAGTTGATGGAGGACGGGAGGAGACCGGGGGGCTGCACCGGGGAGAACTCTGGGGGACTGAACCCGATGGTCCCGGGGTTCGACGTGGACGCGCCTGTCCCCGGTGCATAATGCGACCAGTCGTCCCGGGCGGGGGGGTAGGCTGGGTTCCAAGCCCCCGCCTGGCCGTGGTGAGGGTCGTTGCTAATCCCGGGGACATGGTGGTATCCGGTGAAGTCCGAGTACTGTGGAGGCGCCGGCACAAAGTTCTGGTGGTTCAGGTTGAGACTCGGGTGTCGCACTGAGTTATTGTACATGCTGCCGTCCTTATCCAGAAGATAACTCACGTACATCTTTCCGGATGGGAACTCCTGAGCATAGTGTGTAGTGTCCAGGGCGGTCCTCCTGGCTCTCCTGTCCCGTACGTGTATGTGTGTGTGTCTCTCTCTCTCTGTGTGTGTGTGCGTGTGTGTGTGCGTGTGTGTGTGCGTGTGTGTGCGTGTGTGTGTGTGTGTGTGTGTGTGTATGTGTGTGTGTGTGTGTGTAACTAGAAGCCTGCTCTCACCTGGCGTAGCCTACCTATACTCTTCCAACTTCCAGTTTGCTAGACTCGCTGCCAGTTAAGAGGTGTTGCTGTGACGTCAGGTGGTTTATGGCCCAGGCCGCCCTTCCTCCCTCCCTCCCTCCCTCCCTCCCTCCCTCTCTCGCCCTGTCTTATCCCGGCAGGCCTATTTGCATGGCAGACGGGCCTGCATTTCAAAGGCCGCCGGGGACCGGCATCAAAGCCTCCCTGGGCGGGGAGAAGAATGCTACAAATCGCACAGGAGAAACTAACATCACTTCACGTCGAGTGTCTCAATGGGAGAACCTGTCACCGCTTTGTCCGCGCAATCCAAACCTCCCTGGCAAATATGTAATGCCCGGGGAAGGGATAGCGAGGGGTCACCGACCGGGGTAGAGCGGCCTGTTCTATCAAACAAGTTACAGTAGGCCTAGCTGTAGCCTACATGCAGTCCATATATGGGTTTTTATGATATGAAGTTATATTTTGCATCTCCATGTCTGAATATAGGCCTAGGTATTCCTTCTTCAAAGGCAGCATTGTGCCAACTTGACTTGATCCTGTCAGAGATATTCGTTGGTTTTGTTTCCCATTCCAGGACTGGGCCTGTAACTTCTAGATTTGTGTGACTTGAGCCTCGGAATAATGATTATTATAATAACACATATAATATAGGAATTTGGCGCTTATATTAGCGAATATATTAACGAAAAATATGTGTATTTTTAAAGAATATTTAATTGATAGTAGTATGCCTTTCTCTGGCTCCTTCCAGCTGAATTATAACACAGGCCTGTGTCAGGCGATCTGTAGCCTTTTCAAACATAGACTAAATTGCTTGAATAATTTATGAGAAAAATAATTTCGTAATACGTCCGCTGATGAAATCAATACTGGTTTATTCATACCGTATGGACTAGCCATACCAGCCGGGGGTGGAGGACGGGCTGTGTCAGACTGCGCGGCTCCAGGTCTGTAGAGAGGGGATATCAAACAGATCCCGGGGGTGATACGGGGCCGTCTCGAGGGGCTGGACCCGGGCTCCCAAACAACAAGGAAGCGCCTCGCGGAAGATTTTCTCATTTCAATACAAGCCTCCCGGTGCCCCCCCCCCCCCCCCCCCGGTGCCTCCCCCCCCCGGTGCCCCCCCCCCCCGGTGCCCTCCCGGTCTTTACATATCTACTGTCCCTCCACTTCCTTCCGCGACATTGAACCAGTCGGCCGAAAATAAAGGTTGCAGTTTGCCTTTTATGAGGGTCACTGAAATGACAGAAAACACTGCATTTCACCGTCAAAATAAGAAACAATTGCATCTGTAATTTTAAGATAAATAAGATGTATGACAAAATAACTTGATGTGGATATTTGTGCGGAAATAGAGGCTACTAAGGTACAGTATTAGCTAGCAACAGGTGAAATAGGGAACACTGGGGAAAAATAGGGTCAATTTCTCTATTCCGATGCATGCAGTAATCAAACACTGTTCTGGTTGATTTATATTTACTGCTGAGACATCGTTTTGGAAATATACTTTAGGAATATTAATTACGCCAATATTCAGTTTATTAGATTTCAAAATACTTTTTATTGTTCCATAAGAATTGGGACTGCTTTAAGCTGTTACAGCTGTTGAGAATTATAACGAAAAACTGAACCACATTTTGAGATGTGTTTTATTCAAATGTTCGATAATTTCTAACAGAACAGGCTGTACTCATAGACACAATATTCTTTTAAATAATTGTTTACCTCAAAAGACAAGAACAAAACAAATATTTATGTATTTATTTTAAATTAGGGAATAACTTAATTACTTATTTATAGCAATAACAATCCTTGACCAACCAGTTTCGATGAAAGAAGGAAATACGTTGCAGAGAAATATATCTGCTCCCATTTCTAATCTATATTGCATGCTGTTAATAGTAATCATTGTTATGATGATAATTGTAATAACGCTATTGGCATAATAGCAATAACAATAACAATAATGATGATGATAGTTATAATAATAATAATAATAATAATAATAACAACAATAATAATAATAATAACAATAATGATGATGATAGTTATAATAATAATAATAACAATAATAATAATAATAATAACAACAATAATAACAATAATTATAATAATAATAATAATAATATATACATGCATACATACATACATACGTTGTTGTTGTTATTATTGTTACTATTATTATTATTATTATTATTATTGTTATTATTATTGTTAATATTATTATTGTTGTTGTTATCATGTCATATTTTTTATAATGTCAGTATTATTGAAAGGACAAATGTCTTAATGTGGAGTGATTGTGATTATGAATGAACATGTCATTTTGAGGTTTTGTTTAAGTCCTGATAGTAACACGTGTGTAACATGTGTGTGGTAGTATGTAGTGACAGTAGATGTGAAGAACCAGGAGCGGGTCAGGGCCAGAGTTAGACAGTGGTAGCGGGTCAGGGCCAGAGTTAGACAGTGGTAGCGGGTCAGGGCCAGAGTTAGACAGTGGTAGCGTGTCAGGGCCAGAGCTAGACAGTGGTAGCATGTCAGGGCCAGAGTTAGACAGTGGTAGTGGGTCAGGGCCAGTGTTAGACAGTGGTAGCGGGTCAGGGCCAGAGTTAGACAGTGGTAGCGGGTCAGGGCCAGAGCTAGACAGTGGTAGCGGGTCAGGGCCAGAGTTAGACAGTGGTAGCGGGTCAGGGCCAGAGCTAGACAGTGGTAGCGGGTCAGGGCCAGAGTTAGACAGTGGTAGCGGGTCAGGGCCAGAGTTAGACAGTGGTACCGGGTCAGGGCCAGAGTTAGACAGTGGTAGCGGGTCAGGGCCAGAGTTAGACAGTGGTAGCGGGTCAGGGCCAGAGCTAGACAGTGGTAGCGGGTCAGGGCCAGAGTTAGACAGTGGTAGCGGGTCAGGGCCAGAGTTAGACAGTGGTAGCGGGTCAGGGCCAGAGTTAGACAGTGGTAGCGGGTCAGGGCCAGTGTTAGACAGTGGTAGCGGGTCAGGGCCAGAGTTAGACAGTGGTACCGGGTCAGGGCCAGAGCTAGACAGTGGTAGCGGGTCAGGGCCAGAGTTAGACAGTGGTAGCGGGTCAGGGCCAGAGTTAGACAGTGGTAGCGTGTCAGGGCCAGAGCTAGACAGTGGTAGCATGTCAGGGCCAGAGTTAGACAGTGGTAGTGGGTCAGGGCCAGTGTTAGACAGTGGTAGCGGGTCAGGGCCAGAGTTAGACAGTGGTAGCGGGTCAGGGCCATAGCTAGACAGTGGTAGCGGGTCAGGGCCAGAGTTAGACAGTGGTAGCGGGTCAGGGCCAGAGCTAGACAGTGGTAGCGGGTCAGGGCCAGAGTTAGACAGTGGTAGCGGGTCAGGGCCAGAGTTAGACAGTGGTACCGGGTCAGGGCCAGAGTTAGACAGTGGTAGCGGGTCAGGGCCAGAGTTAGACAGTGGTAGCGGGTCAGGGCCAGAGCTAGACAGTGGTAGCGGGTCAGGGCCAGAGTTAGACAGTGGTAGCGGGTCAGGGCCAGAGTTAGACAGTGGTAGCGGGTCAGGGCCAGTGTTAGACAGTGGTAGCGGGTCAGGGCCAGAGTTAGACAGTGGTCGCGGGTCAGGGGCAGAGCTAGACAGTGGTAGCGGGTCAGGGCCACAGCCTGTCTGATTCGAGAAGTCTGTAGTCTGTCTGTCTGCCTGTCTGTAGTCTGTCTGTAGTCTGTCTGTCTGCCTTTCTGCCTGTAGTCTACCTGTCTGTCTGTGGTCTGTCTGTGGTCTGCCTGTCTGTCTGTGGTCTGTCTGTAGGCTGTCTGTCTGTCTGGGTGAAGTGTGTGTCAGTGTGTCCAGGTGTGGTTGTAGTGACGGTGTGTTCCCCTGGGAGTAGATGTGTGTGCGGTAGCTGGCTCTGAAACAGTGGGCTGAGGTGAAACAGTGACCTCTGTCTGGTCCCTGGGAAGGGAGAAGGGAGAAGGGAAGGGGTGGCTTAGGGTTAGGGTTAGGGTTAGCCATGCTCTGGCTCCTGTGTGTGTGTGTGTGTGTGTGTGTGTGTGTGTGTGTGTGTGTGTGTGTGTGTGTGTGTGTGTGTGTGTGTGTCTGGGGGGGGTCCCTAGCTCCCCCATGGTTCTCTGTCTGGGACCCTCTCTCTGTCAGGCTCCAGGGGGACAGGGCAACACAATGACAGAGAGAAGACGCTCCCCTCTGTCTCCCCTCCCCTCTGTCTCCCCTCCCCTCCCCTCTGTCTCCCCTCTCCTCTGTCTCCCCTCCCCTCTGTCTCCCCTCCCCTCTGTCTCCCCTCTCCTCTGTCTCCCCTCCTCTCTGTCTCCCCTCTCCTCTGTCTCCCCTCTCCTCTGTCTCCCCTCTCCTCTGTCTCCCCCCTCCTCTGTCTCCCCTCCCCTCCCCTCTGTCTCCCCTCCCCTCCCCTCTGTCTCCCCTCTCCTCTGTCTCCCCTCTCCTCTGTCTCCCCTCCCCTCCCCTCTGTCTCCCCTCTCCTCTGTCTCCCCTCCCCTCTGTCTCCCCTCTCCTCTGTCTCCCCTCTCCTCTGTCTCCCCTCTCCTCTGTCTCCCCTCCCCTCCCCTCTGTCTCCCCTCCCCTCCCCTCTGTCTCCCCTCTCCTCTGTCTCCCCTCTCCTCTGTCTCCCCTCCCCTCCCCTCTGTCTCCCCTCTCCTCTGTCTCCCCTCCCCTCCCCTCTCCTCTGTCTCCCCTCCCCTCTGTCTCCCCTCCCCTCTGTCTCCCCTCTCCTCTGTCTCCCCTCCCCTCTGTCTCCCCCCTCCTCTGTCTCCCCTCCCCTCCCCTCTGTCTCCCCTCTCCTCTGTCTCTCCTCTCCTCTGTCTCCCCTCCCCTCCCCTCTGTCTCCCCTCCCCTCTGTCTCCCCTCTCCTCTGTCTCCCCTCCCCTCTGTCTCCCCTCCCCTCCCCTCTGTCTCCCCTCCCCTCTGTCTCCCCTCTCCTCTGTCTCCCCTCCCCTCTGTCTCCCCTCTCCTCTGTCTCCCCTCTCCTCTGTCTCCCCTCCCCTCTGTCTCCCCTCTCCTCTGTCTCCCCTCCCCTCTGTCTCCCCTCTCCTCTGTCTCCCCTCTCCTCTGTCTCCCCTCTCCTCTGTCTCCCCTCCCCTCTGTCTCCCCCCTCCTCTGTCTCCCCTCCCCTCCCCTCTGTCTCCCCTCTCCTCTGTCTCTCCTCTCCTCTGTCTCCCCTCCCCTCCCCTCTGTCTCCCCTCTCCTCTGTCTCCCCTCCCCTCTCCTCTGTCTCCCCTCTCCTCTGTCTCCCCTCCCCTCTGTCTCCCCTCTCCTCTGTCTCCCCTCCCCTCTGTCTCCCCTCCCCTCCCCTCTGTCTCCCCTCCCCTCTGCCTCCCTTCCTCTCTGTCTCTCCTTTCTTTCCCCTGTTTCCTGCCCCTCATGGTTGATACAGGTCCCTCACTGACACACTCCCACAGACTACTAGTCTCTCTCTCTCAGACAGACAGACAGACAGACAGACAGACAGACAGACAGACAGACAGACAGACAAACAGACAGACAGACAGACAGACAGACAGACAGATAGATATATATATAGATAGATAGATAGATAGATAGATAGATAGATAGATAGATAGATAGATAGATAGATAGATAGATAGATAGATAGATAGATAGAAAGAAAGGACTAGGCTCATCTCTGGCAGGTTAGGGTTTTGTGATGTAGTTGTACACATGGGATATCTTAGCAGACTTCTGCATGCAGAGTTTCAATTGGGTGTTTGGCCAATGTTGTAAATTCTTGGTTGGTGAGTGGACCCCAGACCTCACAACCATAGAGGTCAGTGGGTTCGAGAACTGATTCCAGACCCTAATTGGGATGTCAAGTTTTAAGTTCCTTTTGATCGTGAAGAAACCCCCCCCCCCTCTCTCTCTCTCTCTCTCTCTCTCTCCAGCTCCCTCTCAACTGATATAAAACCATTATGTTGGAATAAACATTACAATTAATTTGTTAACTTGTATATATGCTTGTCATGGAAACAGGGAAATACAAGAGGTTGGATAAGAAGGGGATGAGTAGAAAGCAGCCTGGGGGATTCGGTGTGTGTGTGTGTGTGTGTGTGTGTGTGTGTGTGTGTGTGTGTGTGTGTGTGTGTGTGTGTGTGTGTGTGTGTGTGTGTGTGTGTGTGTGTGTGTGGGGCGGTTGAGGGGGTGGGGTGATGGGTTGGTGTTTGAGAGGGGGATAAGGGTGGGGGGGGGGGGGGGGGGGAACTAGCAGGTGTGAGGTCACACTTTACAACCACATGTGACTTCCTTGTCAACGCAGGGTGCCATGGAGACGGGGGTAACGACCTGTGTGTGGCGGAGACAGAGACAATAGAGAGGGTGTGAACATGACATAGTACTGTACGAACATGACATAGTACTGTATGAACATGACATAGTACTGTACGAACATGACATAGTACTGTACGAACATGACATAGTACTGTACGAACATGACATAGTACTGTGTGAACATGACATAGTACTGTACGAACATGACATAGTACTGTACGAACATGACATAGTACTGTACGAACATGACATAGTACTGTGTGAACATGACATAGTACTGTACGAACATGACATAGTACTGTACGAACATGACATAGTACTGTGTGAACATGACATAGTACTGTGTGAACATGACATAGTACTGTGTGAACATGACATAGTACTGTACGAACATGACATAGTACTGTGTGAACATGACATAGTACTGTGTGAACATGACATAGTACTGTGTGAACATGACGTGCAGTGCAGTGCATGTGTGTTATCTCGGGGGGGTGCAAAAAATATCAAGCATTGTTTGTATGTTTTGTTTGTATTAATGCGGGACTTATCAATGATGGTGATCTCTGATGAACAGTGTCATATTTATATGTATGTATATATATATAGATATATATAGCAAAAGGTGGCTACTTTGAAGAATCTAAAATCTAAAACATATTCTGGTTTGTTTGACACTTTTTTGTTTAGTACATAATTCCATATGTGTTCCTTCATAGTTTTGATGTCTTCAATATTAATCTACAATGTAGAAAATAATTTGAAAAAAAAAGAAAAACCATTGAATGAGAAGGTGTGTCCAAACTTTTGACTGGTCCTGTATGTATATAATGTATATGTATGTGTATAATGTATAATGTATATGTATAATGTATGTGTATAATGTATATGTATAATGTATATGTATGTGTATATGTATAATGTATATGTATGTGTATAATGTATATGTATAATGTATGTGTATAATGTATGTGTATAATGTATATGTATAATGTATGTGTATAATGTATATGTATAATGTATGTGTATAATGTATATGTATAATGTATGTGTATAATGTATATGTATAATGTATATGTATAATGTATGTGTATAATGTATATGTATAATGTATGTGTATAATGTATATGTATAATGTATATGTATAATGTATGTGTATGTGTATGTGTATAATGTATATGTATAATGTATGTGTATGTGTATATGTATAATGTATGTGTATAATGTATGTGTATAATGTATGTGTATAATGTATATGTATATGTATAATGTATGTGTATAATGTATATGTATAATGTATATGTATGTGTATATGTATGTGTATATGTATAATGTATATGTATGTGTATAATGTATGTGTATAATGTATATGTATAATGTATGTGTATAATGTATGTGTATAATGTATATGTATAATGTATATGTATGTGTATAATGTATATGTATAATGTATATGTATAATGTATATGTATGTGTATAATGTATATGTATAATGTATATGTATAATGTATGTGTATGTGTATAATGTATATGTATAATGTATGTGTATGTGTATAATGTATATGTATAATGTATGTGTATGTGTATGTGTATAATGTATATGTATAATGTATGTGTATGTGTATATGTATAATGTATGTGTATAATGTATGTGTATGTGTATATGTATAATGTATGTGTATAATGTATATGTATAATGTATATGTATAATGTATGTGTATAATGTATGTGTATAATGTATGTGTATAATGTATATGTATAATGTATGTGTATAATGTATGTGTATAATGTATGTGTATGTGTATGTGTATAATGTATGTGTATAATGTATATGTATAATGTATGTGTATGTGTATAATGTATATGTATAATGTATGTGTATAATGTATATGTATAATGTATGTGTATAATGTATGTGTATAATGTATGTGTATAATGTATATGTATAATGTATATGTATAATGTATGTGTATGTGTATAATGTATGTGTATAATGTATATGTATAATGTATGTGTATAATGTATGTGTATAATGTATATGTATAATGTATGTGTATAATGTATATGTATAATGTATGTGTATAATGTATATGTATAATGTATGTGTATAATGTATATGTATAATGTATATGTATAATGTATGTGTATAATGTATATGTATAATGTATGTGTATAATGTATATGTATAATGTATATGTATAATGTATATGTATAATGTATGTGTATAATGTATGTGTATAATATATGTATCACAGTGCTTAGGTCAGACTCATTCAGTGGAACAACAGTCGTGGCAAAAGTCACATCTTTTGAAAAATCCATAATTTGGGTATTTTCTCACATTTGAGAATGAAAGGAGTTATTTTCACTGTACTACAACTGTACTACAACTGTACTACAGTATATAACAGCCTTGGAAAATCTGCAGGAATCGTGGAGCGATAGTGTTTCTAAGTGTTAGCTCCCCACCCATGTTTAGCTGGGCTGCGGTTTTAGCTTTTGGATTTCTCCTGGCCGGTATTACGGCCTCTCTGTTGTTAGATCGTAGGTCGACACAGCAGGTAGGCTGTACGAAACTATCAAACAAATATGTATTCTTCTGACCTGTTGACTTGACATGTCAGGATCTTATCTCCATGGTCCGGAGCGCCCAGTTCGAGATGGAAGCGAGCTGGTACGCTACCAATGGCTGCTAGAACAACCTGTCAACCGTTTTATTTCCAAAAAACTGTTTTTATTTGAATTACAAATTCAGTTTCGGCAAGGCATCAAGGTGATTTAAAAGAGGAATTTGAATCCGTTTGAAAACAGTCATATAAATCCTGTCATAAAGCATGTTTTCTAGATTTAAAACGATAGTGCTTCATTTCACATGTACATGTATCTGCATGATAGTACAGCACAGACAGATCACCTGGCAAAAAGGGCTCTCTGGCCCTTTCAAGTAATTCCACGAAATGATAACAACTGGATATTTAGTAGTGTTTTTTAAATGATAGGTACAGTATGTGTTTTATGTAAGTATGTTGTTTACATTTGTTGTGTAGAACAGAACGTGTTCAGGAAAGGATCAACTCGCACACCGCTCAGTAGGAGTTCAAAAAGGCTCTCGAAAAAACGAACAATATGGCAGAGATTGATGATTTAATTCATGACCTCCAACAAAAAGGTGCATAGTGATACACACATACAGTACCAGTCAAAGGTTTGGACACACCTTCTCATTCAATGGTTTTTCTTTATTTTTATTATTTTCTACATTGTAGATTAATATTGAAGACATCAAAACTATGAAGGAACACATATGGAATTATGTAGTAAACAAAAAAGTGTTAAACAAACCAGAATATGTTTTATATTTCAGATTCTTCAAAGTAGCCACCTTTTGCTTTGATGACAGCTTTGACACTCTTGGCAAGGTGTGTCCAAACCTTTGACTGGTACTGTATATATACACGCATTTCGGTCATGCGACCCTAATCGGTGCGAGAGATACAATGGCAGTAGCAGCAGCTAGATACAGGAACATCACAGGTATATTCCTGTTCAGTGATAATGGCAATGGCGTTATTTCTTTGTTTTTTCGAGAGCCTTTTTGGACTCCAATCCTAGCCCTGAACATCCATAGAGGCTGCTTCTAACTAACGCACCCGAGGGAGACGCTCTTTACTCCTGCGCAGTAAATTCTAAAAGAACAGAAAGTGACCGATTTAATTTATAAAGAATAGCAGGAAAATGGTTAAATCAAGTCCACAGTTAATATCTACACAGTAATCACATAATAACAATGCGGTATTAAAATGTAATTTAGACAAGATTATCGTGTAGGTTTTACTTAACCGCCTTATTTGTCAAATGAAATAGAAGTTGATTTATCATATACGCTGAATACAGCCGTAGACGATGCAATGGCATTCTCAGGGAAAACTAGCTCCTCAACAATCAACAATCAACAATCAACAATGCAATACAATAAAATAAGGTAATCATAAAAACAATAAAATAAGGTAATCATAAAAACAATAAAATAAGGTGGCAAATTGTATAGCAACACAACAACACAACAGCAATATTGGTGATGATGATGATGATGATGAATATTGGTCAGTAGCAGTCGCAGTTGAGATTCAGTAGCAGTCGCAGTTGAGATTCAGTAGCAGTCGCAGTTGAGATTCAGTAGCAGTTGAGATTCAGTAGCAGTTGAGATTCAGTAGCAGTTGAGATTCAGTAGCAGTTGAGATTCAGTCGCAGTTGAGATTCAGTAGCAGTTGAGATTCAGTAGCAGTCGCAGTTGAGATTCGGAGGGATACACGGGATCACTCCTGCTGTAGAATAGAACAGCATGTCAGTCTGTATTATTTCTCTGTTAACTCACCCCCATAACAATGATAGTAATATCGAGATGATATGAATCAATATAATAAATGGAGTAGTTATAAGTTAATAAATAGCCTCAAGCGCTATGATAATGATTTCATAATTATACTATTTGATTAATTTATTGCTATACTTGTTACATGTGTTGCTAAACAGTGTTTTGGTGAGTGAAATGTTGTCCATGGACGCGCGTCTGGTTAATGAGCTACAACCGTCCATCCAATCCATGACAGAAACTTGTTCTCAATCCTGTTATGATAATGACAGGTTATGCCATACGCTTCCTGAAGTCACTACGTTAACTAGTACGCTTGTGTGTTCTCTTGTCAAATTGGTCCTCACAGTCATACTTATGTGGACCCAGGTCACTCCTGATATACTCCTGATACACTCCAGTGATACTCCAGGGATACTCCAGTGATGCTCCTAATATACTCCTGATATACTCCTGATATACTCCAGTGTTACTCCAGTGACCACACGGCTGTGAGGGTAAACCAGTAGTATTATGGTGCTTCTCTTCTCTGGTGAAGACTGTCTCCCTTTGACTGCCCTCTGGCTCCCTCTGCTTGGCCGTAGAGGAACTACATGTTGGAGATACTCAGTAGTGTAATGGTAATAAGCATAACGGGAGAAGGAGAATAAGACTTTATCATGTTTTAATATGAATATATATTATTATTGTATATATTATTGTATATATACATCATGTGTAGGTGTATATACTATACTGTATTATATATATATATATATATATATATATATATATATATATATATATATGAGATGTCTATATATATACATAGACATCTCAACTCATATTAATCTCTCTCTGACCAGGATGTGTGCATTAGATTGAGGAAACCACTTGATTGTGGTTAAATCATGTCATTTTATTTCAATAACACATTTGTTACAGACACTGAATATTTTTGCAGGTTTTTCTGAAAGCATACAGGAAAGGAAAAGACATGCAATATGTCCACAATATGCACATTTATGTACCACACATTTGTAAACACAGCTCATTGCAACAGTTAGGTCATTATCCGTTGTGAAACATGTCATATACTAAATAAAACTACAGAACATTAGAATTTCTTAGAACAGGAAAGGAAGTGATGATGAACATGAGGTGACGTCACTCCAACAGCTGAAGCTCCGTGCCTGAGGAAACCTCTGTGTGGAGAAAACAAGAAAGAACATATGTCACAGACTCTTATACTGTAATCACTCCACAGAGCTGAGCTGAGCTGAACTGAACTGAACTGAGCTGAGCTGAGCTGAGCTGAGCTGAGCTGAGCTGAACTGAACTGAACTGAGCTGAGCTGAGCTGAGCTGAGCTGAACTGAACTGAGCTGAGCTGAGCTGGACTGAACTGAGCTGAGCTGAGCTGAGCTGAACTGAACTGGCCTGGTTACACATCCACCATAGCTGCTGTATCAGTGCTGGAGAGGACAATGTGACACATCTATATCTGAGCAGCACAGTATGGTTCAGGTCGGCCCTGTGTGTGTAAAGCCCCTGAGTGACCAAGTCATCAAACTCAAACTCTGACATGTGGCCACTGTAGAGACCCTGCTGTGCTGCTCAGAGGGTCAAATGGAACTCAGCTCTGGTCCAGGATCAGTTCCATTTGTTCCCCTGTTCAGTTTAGAATTCATTTTGAATTCAGAACATTATTTGATTTTATCGCAATTTGTCAATTCAACACCAAACATTGTTTGACTTGAATGATATCCGATTACAGATGCAATCAATGATATGTCCTCAGCAAGCATCAGCAACGTCTTACAGATAAATAAATGTATAAATAAATACATCATTACATTCATACAGGCGATTTAAAGTGCATAGAAATAACACAATCTGTTACAATATTTACAAAAAAGGGATGATTAAAGGTAAGCATGATGTACATGATGTACAAGGCTACATCATTACTGAAGTAGTAATTAATCATAATTACAACAGTTGTGTAATATCAATTAATATTCATGTTATCATCAATAACCGTTGTGATAAAACTGCTTTGGGTGACCAAGTGTCATCAGTGTTAGCCACGATCACTGTTATTTTACAGTCATTTTCATCAGATTACTCTGAAAAACACTTTGTGTCAGATCAGGAACACTGTCTGACAAGGCAACACCTACTGACATGGGACAGGCCCTGGTGAACCCTGAGGACATAGGAGCTAGGAGCTAGGAGCTAGGAGCTAGGAGCTAGGCGAAGGGCCTAGGGATCATAGGAGCTAGGAGCTAGGTGAAGGGCCAAGGCACCTCATAGGAGCTAGGAGCTAGGAGCTAGGTGAAGGGCCTAGGGATCATAGGAGCTAGGAGCTAGGAGCTAGGTGAAGGGCCTAGGGATCATAGGAGCTAGGAGCTAGGAGCTAGGTGAAGGGCCTAGGGATCATAGGAGGTAGGAGCTGGGGGAGGGGCCAAGGTGGGTCAATGGAACTGGGCCAATGACTGTCTGACACTTACCTGGTTTGACTGTCTGACACTTACCTGGTTTCACTGTCTGACACTCACCTGGTTTGACTGTCTGACAACCACCTGGTTGGCAATGACATACACACACACACACACACACACACACACACACACACACACACACACACACACATACACACACACACACACACACACACACACACACACACACACACACACACACACACACACACACACACACACACATGCACACACACATACAGAACTTGGCAATGAGACAAACCGTGATTAAAAACCATCTACTCTCTCACAGTGAAATGGTCACCATCTTCTTGACTGATCTCTCTGAAATCAAGGCTGTATCAGGGAACAGCCACTAGAGTGCGCCAAAGACCAATATGCTTCACAGATCAACAAAATGAGCTCGTTATTAACTGTGGATCAAATCGATGTGAATTCTTTGATCATGAGGTGAAGCCAGCTGTCCAGATGTTACCTGTGCAGGTGAGGAGGTGACAGACTGGGAGGTGAACAGTGGTGTTGCTGCTACTGACATCATTCTGAACCTGACAGGTGAGCTAGTTTTGTGTTTTTAGGTAATCCCTCATGCCTTGTTTGTGTATTAGACAGAAATGGTTGATTACAGATACTGCGTTTACACACATCTGAAAAAACAGTTCTGATGCTGTGACTGACAGGATTTATTCACTGTAAAGACAACCTCACAAAACATCTAGATATGCAATGCCTCAAGCTACATGCTATATGCGCAACATGCTAATATTATAACAGCATTTTATACTCATTACATTTTAATCATCTTATTGAATCTACTGAACAAGAGAGAATAATGTGTTGGATTCAAGCCAGCTACATCTACATCTCTATCTTGACCTCAACACAGGAAGTTAACAGACAAACATGAAACCAGAAGTGGGGAGCGACCACCAGTGTCTAACCGACAGTATGTGACAGGCCAAGTTTTCCATTGCTATGAAAAAAAAACTCCCCCTGCTCAAAGTCATGACAAATGTGATACTTTCTTTTTAGCCTAATTCAAATCACAAACAGCAAATTCTTAACTCTTAACTTCTTTGTCTGTGCACCACAGTTTGTGTTGTCATGTCTTTATGCTAATTTGGTACAATGATTCAAATAGTTTAATGTTAATCTACGTTTCCTCTCTCTGTCTGTGTGACCAACTGGGTCTGAATCCCAGTCTTCTGTGCACCTCAACACTGTGTTAGCTTGCTGAGCTAAAGCCTTAGCATCACTGTAACTCTGGGAACTAGTCCAAGACTTCAGGTCTCTTGGCAGCCATCTTGATCTGTCTGTACTCTGCAGCTGTAAACGTCTGCTTCACTGGTCTCTGTCTGTTCTTGACTGTCACATCAGCGTAGACAACACCATCATCACCATCATCATCATCATCATCATCATCATCACCAGCTGATAGAAGGGATGAAGAGGAGAACGTTGCTAAGAACCAACGAACGACAGATCTACATTCTGTCTCAGGTCGACATTAAATGACCTTACTGGTCCCACTTCAAATAAATAACACATTATAAAGGCTTAATGAAGACCCTCTTTGATGCTAACAGATGTAAGGAACTGTTATAACACTCTCTCTCTCTCTCTCTCTCTCTCTCTCTCTCTCTCTCTCTCTCTTTCTCTGTCTCCCCTCTCTCTCTCTCTCCCCCCTTCTCTCCCCCCCTCCTCTCCCCCCCTCCTCTCTCTCTCTCTCTCTCCCCCCCCCCTCTCTCTCTCCCCCCCCCCTCTCTCCCCCCCTCCTCTCCCCCCCTCCTCTCTCTCTATCTCTGCTGCTGTTGCCACCAGAACTGTTACGATGAGAAAACCCATTTCTGTACAAGAGGAGTGAATAAAGCAAATAGTCTCAAAACACTGTACACACTACAGTAATATGCCATAGCAACAGTCTTAAAACATTGTACACACGACTGTAAAATACCATAGCAACAGTCAATCATACTACACTACAAATGATAGACAGGCTTATTGAAAATACAACATGCTTATTTAGGGGCCAACTGAGTTGCACTTCTGTCTGCCCAGGGGACAGTATCAGGAAGTCTTCAACTCTTACTAGATGGAATTGAATGGATAAACTATGTTAAACTCAGACTAACAGAATACTGTACATCACTGTAAATGATTTTGATATCGGATTAACTGTCCCGTGTGTTTCTATGTGAAGCTTTCTTTGACCATCGTTGTTGGGATATCATAGATATGCTCCACCAAAGGCTTTACCTGCATTAAAAGTCATATTTACAGACGGCTAAAATGTTATAATAATTTGTAACTTATAAACGTATAAATACACAACAGAGATTCATCTGATAGATAGAATAGAAATGAGCAGAAATACTCTCATCAACACACCAAAGTTCAAATGGATGTCCTTCCAAGACTGCCCTGCCCACATGTAGCCATGTTTCCTTCCTGTCCTTCTTCAAAAAGCCTCTTAGTTGAGTTTTTATAAAGAGAAGTTCGGGGCTAAGGGGTTCAGTTGAATTTCAGTCATTTTAGGAGGTCAATTTAAAAACATAAAACAATTTCACGATCGCACATTATTTTATATTCAATCATTTCTCTATCAACTGAAGTAACAGTTCTGACGCTGAGAGTGACAGGATTTATTCACTGTAAAAACAACCTCACAATACATGATACGGTAGAGACACTAGCTCTGTTTTAGATGCAATGCTCAAGCTACATGCTATATGCTCAATAAGCAAATATTATAACAGCATTTTATACTCATTACATTTTAATCATCTTAACAATAATATCTTATTGAATCTACTGAACAAGAGAGAATAATGTGTTGGATTCAAGCCAGCTACATCTACATCTCTATCTTGACCTCAACACAGGAAGTTAACAGACAAACGTGAAACCAGAAGTGGGGAGCGACCACCAGTGTCTAACAGACAGTATGTGACAGGCCAAACTTTCCATTGCTATGAAATGTCTTAAAAAACAAAAACCTGCTCAGTCAATACACAATTTGATACTTAAACAAGTTCACTGTCTACATGGTGTTAAACAGGTCTGGTTGACGTCTCTGTATGCTGATGTGACACCAGGATTCTCACACAGTACCTTACTGGGAGATAATGTTAACCCTGCCTGCTCCATAAGGACATGTTAACCCTGCCTGCTCCATAGGGACATGTTAACCCTGTCTGCTCCAGAGGGACATGTTAACCCTGCCTGCTCCAGAGGGACATGTTATCCCTGTCTGCTCCAGAGGGACATGTTAACCCTGTCTGCTCCATAGATACATGTTAACCCTGTCTGCTCCAGAGGGACATGTTAACCCTGTCTGCTCCAGAGGGACATGTTAACCCTGTCTGCTCCATAGATACATGTTAACCCTGTCTGCTCCAGAGGGACATGTTAACCCTGTCTGCTCCATAGATACATGTTAACCCTGTCTGCTCCAGAGGGACATGTTAACCCTGTCTGCTCCATAAGGACATGTTAACCCTGCCTGCTCCATAGGGACATGTTAACCCTGTCTGCTCCAGAGATACATGTTAACCCTGTCTGCTCCAGAGGGACATGTTAACCCTGTCTGCTCCAGAGGGGCATGTTAACCCTGTCTGCTCCAGAGGGGCATGTTAACCCTGTCTGCTCCAGAGATACATGTTAACCCTGTCTGCTCCAGAGGGACATGTTAACCCTGTCTGCTCCAGAGATACATGTTAACCCTGTCTGCTCCAGAGGGGCATGTTAACCCTGCCTGCTCCAGAGGGACATGTTATCCCTGTCTGCTCCAGAGGGACATGTTAACCCTGTCTGCTCCATAGATACATGTTAACCCTGTCTGCTCCAGAGGGACATGTTAACCCTGTCTGCTCCAGAGGGACATGTTAACCCTATCTGCTCCAGAGGGGCATGTTAACCCTGTCTGCTCCAGAGGGACATGTTAACCCTGTCTGCTCCATAGATACATGTTAACCCTGTCTGCTCCATAGATACATGTTAACCCTGTCTGCTCCAGAGGGACATGTTAACCCTGTCTGCTCCAGAGGGACATGTTAACCCTGCCTGCTCCTGAGGGACATGTTAACCCTGTCTGCTCCAGAGGGACATGTTAACCCTGTCTGCTCCAGAGGGACATGTTAACCATGTCTGCTCCATAGATACATGTTAACCCTGTCTGCTCCAGAGGGACATGTTAACCCTGTCTGCTCCATAGATACATGTTAACCCTGCCGGCTCCTGAGGGACATGTTAACCCTGTCTGCTCCAGAGGGACATGTTAACCCTGTCTGCTCCATAGATACATGTTAACCCTGTCTGCTCCAGAGGGACATGTTAACCCTGTCTGCTCCATAGATACATGTTAACCCTGTCTGCTCCAGAGGGACATGTTAACCCTGTCTGCTCCATAGATACATGTTAACCCTGCCGGCTCCTGAGGGACATGTTAACCCTGTCTGCTCCAGAGGGACATGTTAACCCTGTCTGCTCCAGAGGGACATGTTAACCCTGTCTGCTCTATAGATACATGTTAACCCTGTCTGCTCCAGAGGGACATGTTAACCCTGTCTGCTCCATAAGGACATGTTAACCCTGTCTGCTCCAGAGGGACATGTTAACCCTGTCTACTCCAGAGGGACATGTTAACCCTGTCTGCTCCAGAGGGACATGTTAACCCTGTCTGCTCTATAGATACATGTTAACCCTGTCTGCTCCAGAGATACATGTTAACCCTGTCTGCTCCAGAGGGACATGTTAACCCTGTCTGCTCCAGAGGGACATGTTAACCCTGTCTGCTCTACAGATACATGTTAACCCTGTCTGCTCCAGAGATACATGTTAACCCTGTCTGCTCCAGAGGGACATGTTAACACTGTCTGCTCCAGAGGGACATGTTAACCCTGTCTGCTCCATAGGGGCATGTGTAGACTGTTCGGTCACCTGTGTCTCTCTGTCTGTGCACCTCATAACTGTGTTGGCCTGTTGAGCTAAAGCCTGGATATGAACTAGGGGTATCAAAAGGTATCAAAAGGTATCAAAACGTATCAAAAGTCCTGAGGTTGATCTGTTGATCTGACTGGTCTGGGTCTGGGTCTGGGTCTGGGTCTGGGTCTGGGCCTGGGCCTGGGCTTGGGCTTGGGTCTGGGCTTGAGTCTGGGTCTGGGTCTGGGTCTGGGTCTGGGTCTGGGTTTGGGTCTGGGCCTGGGCCTGAGTCTGGGTTTAGGTCTGGGGTCTGGGCCTGGGTCTGGGTCTGAGTCTGGGTTTAGGTCTGTGCCTGGGCCTGAGTCTGGGTTTAGGTCTGGGTCTGGGCTTGGGTCTGGGTCTGGGTTTAGGTCTGAGTCTGGGTTTAGGTCTGGGGTCTGGGCCTGGGTCTGGGTTTAGGTCTGTGCCTGGGTCTGAGTCTGGGTTTAGGTCTGAGTCTGGGTTTAGGTCTGAGTCTGGGTTTAGGTCTGGGTCTGGGCCTGGGCCTGAGTCTGGGTTTAGGTCTGGGGTCTGGGTCTGAGTCTGGGCATGGATCCATTACTGTTAATACATATACTGCTTATACTGCACAACTTATACAGCTCATATACTGCTTATACTGTTCATACTGCATTCTATATTTATTCTGCTTATAATGTTACTGTTAATACATATACTGCTTATACTGCACTACTTATACTGCTCATATACTGCTTATACTGCACTACCTGTATATATTGTTCACATTGCACTTTTCTGTTTTTTTTGCACTTCTGGTTTGACGCTAACTGGATTTCGTTGTCTCTGTACTTGTACTCTGCACAATGACAATAAAGTTGAATCTAAAATCTAAAAATCTCCCCCAAAAATTAGCAGTAGCTGGGTAATACAGTATAGGGCTAGTAACAACGTTACAACATTGGGAACAGCTATTAATATTATGCGGACTAGCGTTAGCATTAGGCTAGGCGCTAACATGGTATGCTATCCCAGGCTAATAACATAACGGAGGCGGCCATATTGGTCAGGAAGTGGAAGTTATGTCACAGCAGTGACATCATAGAGGCCATCTTGGTGACTCTTCTCAAAGAGGGGTTGATGCTGTGCAGCCGGCAGCCATGTTGATCCCATGAAGGTCTGTGAGGAGAGTAAACCCTGACTGTCCCAACACCAACTGTATGACTCATGTAAAACTCCCCAAGAGGTCAAAGAGATAGACTAAGATCCTAACATTACACACAGATGTACCAGAGGTCAAAGAGATAGACTTAGATCCTAACATTACACACAGATGTACCACAGGTCAAAGAGATAGACTTAGATCCTAACATTACACACAGATGTACCAGAGGTCAACTAGATAGACTTAGATCCTAACATTACACACAGATGTACCACAGGTCAACTAGATAGACTTAGATCCTAACATTACACACAGATGTACCACAGGTCAACTAGATAGACTTAGATCCTAACATTACACACAGATGTACCAGAGGTCAACTAGATAGACTTAGATCCTAACATTACACACAGATGTACCAGAGTTGTAACTTGATTGCCTGCTCAGAGCAGAGTACACTGGTGTGAGGGGCCTAAACAGCTCTGCTAGAGAGTCTGCCAGAGGGTTGTGCACACATACTGTATATAACAACAATCAGATTATATATCCATATTTTACATAGGTACATAGTCCTGTATACTATATGGTGCTATGTAGGTCGGTACTATAACAAGGACACGTGTGCTGCAGCTGATTCAACACCAGGTGGCAGTATGTTCAGGCTTGAGGTTTGACAACAGTGGAGTAGAGTACTGAGTCATCCTCCTCTGGGCTTTTCACTGACCTGTGGAAAGAAAGCAGGTAGTTGTTGTGGTGTGACTCTAATGTGTAAAGTGCAGAACTATAATGCAAATGTTGTCTGTACTTTGACAAATAGACAGACAGATGGACACAAACAGACAGACAGACAGACAGACAGACAGACAGACAGACAGACAGAAACAGATAGTCGTACCTGTCTGCAGTACTGGGCTTGGTGACGTGTACGCTGGCATATTGGTGGTTCTCTTCTTTGGGCTGGGGGTGTGTAACTGTAGAGTACAGGAATTCATCGCCATCTACAGGCCTGGAGGGACGGGTTGCATTGCGGGAGTTCTGATTGGTTGCTGGACGTGACGGTTGGACGGTGGAGTACAGAGGAATATCCTCCTGGTGGGGGGGAGGGCCTTGAATATTGTCGTAGAGGTTTTCTTCCTGTGCCATCACCCTGGTTTCCTGTCTGGATGAGGTGGCCCTGCCCCACCCTGTGACATCATCGTACACCTGGCTTCTACCCTCCTGGAAAATGGTAACAGACACAGTCAAACAGGACAGAGATGTTGAGACTGCTGTGATAGTGTTGATATCTCACTGCCTCTCAGTCCACCAGTTAAACTATGTCACTGTACGGTTAGTTTATGACCTTCCAGAATGGTCATCAGCTGAAAGTGCTGGGTGAATGTTCTGAGTGAACTCTCTGAGCTCTGCTCACCTGTTTATTCTCAGAAGTCTTCTGTCTCTTCCTGTCAAAACAAAACAACAGACAATGAAGAAGAAAACGTATCTTACAGAAACCTAGAGGGATGTGAGTCATCTACTGATTTAACCCAATGGACGCTCACTAATGGAGAAAACACATTAGCATTCAAACTGATAATGAACAGAGAGTTCTACATACTGTATAATGTACCAGAGACGTACCTGAGCCAAAGGAACAGCAGGAGGAGTGTGATGATCACCAGGGGGGCTGTTACTCCCACACCAACACCAACATAGAGGAGGATGGTCACTGATAAACACAGAGAGGAGGCTGGTCACTGATAAATACAGAGAGGAGGCTGGTCACTGATAAACACAGAGAGGAGGCTGGGCACTGATAAACACAGAGAGGAGGCTGGTCACTGATAAACACAGAGAGGAGGCTGGTCACTGATAAACACAGAGAGGAGGCTGGTCACTGATAAACACAGAGAGGAGGCTGGTCACTGATAAACCCAGAGAAAGACATCAGTGGAGGATACTCAAGTCTACTTCCCTATCTGTGTGTTGTTCAAGAGAGGAAGACAGGAGATAAGAAGGTTTTCATTTTTGCTCTGTTTTAAACACACTCAGTTTCAAAGGGATAGAACGTATACATGGTAGAGGACACTAGTGTGTGTGTGTGTGTGCTATTATTATTGTTATTACTTTTATTATTATTATTGTTGTTATTATTATTATTATGATTATTATGATTATTATTATTATTATTAAGTTATTAATAATATAACTATAATGACCTGTGGTCAGTCCAAGCTGTATGTCCACCCCAGTAGAGTTTCTCGCCCCCACTGAGTTTCTGGCCTCACAGAAGTACTGTCCAGTGTGGGCGTGGCTTAGAGAGGTCAGCCTCAGCACCTGTCCTAGCCCCGCCTCTGAGGTGTTGGCTCCTCCCCTCGTCCTGAACCAGGTGTATCTCTCTACTGCAGGGTTGGCATGGCAACTGCAGGTCAGGGTGACATTGCTGCCCTCTGCCAGGGCACCAGAGGGACTGACCTCCACAGAGACCCTCGCTGGGACGTCTACAAGAAACAGGAAACAGATGACACGTCATAACAACCGTCACATTGTATAGGAAGACTAGTTAACCTCTTTGTCACCTGGAAATGTCTTGGTTGAGAAGTTTCAGAGCGTGGCTGAGCAACAAGATCACAAGAGGAAACTGCACCATCATATTCTATCATACCTCCGTTAACAGTCAGCTACGGTCTCACAAACACACTGAGGATGAAAGACATTGAGATATCTAGAAGATAACGAACCTCTTGCTTCACCACCCAACGTTAGCACAACTACATATCTGCCCCACTAAACAAGCCTAGTGAACTCACACTGGACATCCAGAGTCAGGAGAGATGAGTTGAGGGATCCGTGTTTGTTCCGAGCCTCACAGACGTACTGGCCAGAGTGTTGAGGAGAGACGTCCTCCAGGACCAGCTGAGCCCCTGGTACCACAGGGTTGGTCCTGGTCCTGGTCCCGTTGACTCTGTACCAGGTGTAGCTCTCTACTGCAGGGTTAGCTCTACTGCTGCAGGTCAGAGTCACAGAGCTGCCTGCTACGACTGGACCAATAGGAAGGGGCGATACTGAGATGTCCTCAGGAGGGTCTGAGAAATAACAGAAATGATCCAATCACATCACATAGACTTATTGCTTATAATAATAATTTATTGAACTGTTGCTTATAATAATAATGCTCTTTACACAGCCTCAACAAGATGTCCATTAAAGACCTCAGTAACACCACAATGTGACTCCAGCTGGTTTTTCTTTTGAGAAACTGTTTCAGAGAGATCTGTCAACACGATACCAAGAGGAGACTGTGGTGTCCTAGTGATTGAGAGGTGTGATATGCAGTGATGGTGTAGGGTTAGACATCAGGGTTAGACAACCGTCAAACACCTTCATGCATCACAATGTGACAGCTGTCCTTCATAGTTCCTGTTCATTAATGCTGAGGTTCAGTTAAAACTGTCAATAATACTCACACTGAACATTGAGGGTAGTTGTAGTAGATCTGCCTGTGCTGATGTCATTGGTGGCCTGGCAGTAGTACCGTCCACTGTGTCTGGGCTGAACGTTGGAGATGGTGTGACTCTGCCTCCGTGCCACAGTAGAGCCTCCTCCTTCCTTCTCCTTATACAGGCTGTATCTCCTCACAGGTGGGTTAGCATCACTGCTGCAGGTGAGAGTGACGGAGCTGCCCTGAACAACACCACCTGCTGGACTGACTGACAACCTGACGTTCTCTGGACCATCTGGAAGAGAGGGAGTCATGGTGCTGTTAGTGTAGTAAAGTGACTGTTACTGTAGTAAAGTGACTGTTACTGTAGTAAAGTAGCAGTTACTGTCATAAAGTAGCTGTTACTGTAATAAAGTGACTGTTACTGTCGTAAAGTAGCTGTTACTGTAGTAAAATGACTGTTACTGTCGTAAAGTGACCGTTACTGTAGTAAAGTAGCAGTTACTGTAGTAAAGTAGCAGTTACTGTCGTAAAATAGCTGTTACTGTTGTTATTGTTATTTATTTTCTGTTTCTCTGAAACTGTCATTTTCTTTATAAAATGAACAGAGATGTTTCAATGCATTTCAGACTAATCCTGTTCAACTTCCCCTAACAGTTACCACAGTGCTAACACACTGCCTCTCCCAGGTAGAGACATGAAGAATACTGATCTGTTACCATGGACACTGACATTCACACCAATACGGACACATGTCTACAACTAATCAACTTCCTTTTAAAATTCAAACATGAATACATTCTTGACTAAACCTCAAGGTGCTCTGAACACACATACAGTATCTGCTCTTGACAAAGAAATGATCAAATCACATCACAGAGACATTAGAAGATATGTCTCAATTAATAATTTGCCTGAATAATATCAAATACTAATATTGTCACCACAATGTGACTCCAGATGTCCAACAGTCACAGTTATCTGGTTCATTCATGCTGAGGTTCAGTTAAAACTGTCAATAATACTCACACTGAACATCGAGGGTAGTTGTAGTAGATGTGCCTGTGCTGATGTCATTGGTGGCCTGGCAGTAGTACCGTCCACTGTGTCTGGGCTGAACGTTGGAGATGGTGTGACTCTGGCCCTGTGCCACAGTAGAGCCTCCTCCTTCCTTCTCCTTATACAGGATGTAGCTCCTCACAGGTGGGTTAGCATCACTGCTGCAGGTGAGAGTGACGGAGCTGCCCTGAACAACACCACCTGCTGGACTGACTGACAACCTGACGTTCTCTGGACCATCTGGAAGAGAGGGAGTCATGGTGCTGTTAGTGTAGTAAAGTAGCTGTTACTGTAGTAAAGTGACTGTTACTGTAATAATGTGACTGTTACTGTCATAAAGTAGCTGTTACTGTAGTAAAGTGACTGTTACTGTAGTAATGTGACTGTAACTGTCATAAAGTAGCTGTTACTGTAGTAAAGTGACTATTACTGTCGTAAAATAGCTGTTACAGTGGTAAAGGAGCTCTTACTGTTGTTGTTGTTATTTATTTTCTGTTTCTCTGAAACTGTCTTTCTCTTTATAAAATGAACAGAGATGTTTCAATGCATTTCAGACTAATCCTGTTCAACTTCCCCTAACAGTTACCACAGTGCTAACACACTGCCTCTCCCAGATAGAGACATGAAGAATACTGATCTGTTACCATGGACACTGACATTCACACCAATACGGACACATGTCCACAACTAATCAACTTCCTTTTAAAATTCAAACATGAATACACTCTTGACTAAACCTCAAGGTGCTCTGAACACACATACAGTATCTGCTCTTGACAAAGAAATTATCCAATCACAGAGATAAGGAGGATAATTTTTCTCAATTAATAAGTTGGCAGAATATCAAAGACCTTAATGCACCACAATGTGAATCCAGTTGTATATAAATTATAAAAATGGTCAATAATACTCACACTGAACATTGAGGGTAGTTGTAGTAGATGTGCCTGTGCTGATGTCATTGGTGGCCTGGCAGTAGTACCGTCCACTGTGTCTGGGCTGAACGTTGGAGATGGTGTGACTCTGCCTCCGTGCCACAGTAGAGCCTCCTCCTTCCTCCTTGTACAGGATGTAGCTCCTCACAGGTGGGTTAGCATCACTGCTGCTGCAGGTGAGAGTGACGGAGCTGCCCTGAACAACACCACCTGCTGGACTGACTGACAACCTGACGTTCTCTGGACCATCTGGAAGAGAGGGAGTCATGGTGCTGTTAGTGTAGTAAAGAGACTGTTACTGTAGTAAAGTAGCTGTTACTGTAGTAAAGGAGCTGTTACTGTAGTAAAGTTACTGTTACTGTAGTAAAGTAGCTGTTACTGTAGTAAAGTGACTCTTACTGTAGTAAAGTTACTGTTACTGTAGTAATGTTACTGTTCCTGTTGTTGTAAGGGTAGACATGATACTCAAAGGAGTGTTTCACAGTTAGCAATAGTGTGCTAAATATGTTTTATGTCATTGTGATGTGTAGGGACCCAGGAGTATGTGTGTGTGTGTGTGTGTGTGTGTGTGTGTGTGTGTGTGTGTGTGTGTGTGTGTGTGTGTGTGTGTGTGTGTGTTAGGTGTGTGTGTGTGTGTGTGTGTGTGTGTGTGTGTTAGGTGTGTGTGTGTGTGTGTGTGTGTGTGTGTGTGTGTGTGTGTGTGTGTGTGCTATACTCGAGGGCACATCTCTAAACACACTAGTTAGCTATGACAACCAGGTCACACCTCTAAACACACTAGTTAGCTATGACATGTTACAGGGTCTCCAGCTCCACACATTGGGTTACCAAGTCACCTGGTCAGAATGGCCAAACTCCAGGACTGAGCTGTCTTCCTTAATGTTAGTGATGCTAGTTAATAAACTCTATATTTGATATGCTGTCATACTTGTTCTCAGAACTGCTTTGCATTCCGCTAGCGTCATGAATAACGTCCAGTAAACAGAGTTATTTCCTATCCATCTCACACCATCTGTGAGAACCGGCCTCCTATGTAGTTTAACTTCCCCATCAGCCGAGCCACAGAGCTAGTATGTTGCTACGCCCTGATAGAGACACGGGGGAAGACAACTTATTTTCACACACTGTTCATTAATGCTGAGGTTCAGTTAAAACTGTCAATAATACTCACACTGAACATTGAGGGTAGTTGTAGTAGATGTGCCTGTGCTGATGTCATTGGTGGCCTGGCAGTAGTACCGTCCACTGTGTCTGGGCTGAACGTTGGAGATGGTGTGACTCTGGCCCTGTGCCACAGTAGAGCCTCCTCCTTCCTTCTCCTTATACAGGATGTAGCTCCTCACAGGTGGGTTAGCATCACTGCTGCAGGTGAGAGTGACGGAGCTGCCCTGAACAACACCACCTGCTGGACTGACTGACAACCTGACGTTCTCTGGACCATCTGGAAGAGAGGGAGTCATGGTGCTGTTAGTGTAGTAAAGTGACTGTTACTGTAGTAAAGTGACTGTTACTGTAGTAAAGTAGCAGTTACTGTCATAAAGTAGCTGTTACTGTAATAAAGTGACTGTTACTGTCGTAAAGTAGCTGTTACTGTAGTAAAATGACTGTTACTGTCGTAAAGTGACCGTTACTGTAGTAAAGTAGCAGTTACTGTAGTAAAGTAGCAGTTACTGTAGTAAAATAGCTGTTACTGTTGTTATTGTTATTTATTTTCTGTTTCTCTGAAACTGTAGTTTTCTTTATAAAATGAACAGAGATGTTTCAATGCATTTCAGACTAATCCTGTTCAACTTCCCCTAACAGTTACCACAGTGCTAACACACTGCCTCTCCCAGGTAGAGACATGAAGAATACTGATCTGTTACCATGGACACTGACATTCACACCAATACAGACACATGTCCACAACTAATCAACTTCCTTTTAAAATTCAAACAGAAATACATTCTTGACTAAACCTCAGGGTGCTCTGAAAAGTGACTGTTACTGTAGTAAAGTAGCTGTTACTGTAGTAAAATAGCTGTTACTGTAGTAAAGTAGCTGTTACTGTAGTAAAATAGCTGTTATGGTAGTAATGTAATTAGGGGGCGGCAGGTGGCCTAAAGGTTAGAGGAGCTGGCCAACAATCGGCAGGTTGTTGGTTTGATCCCCACCCTAGGAGGGAGCCGGATGTGAGCTGGTTACTGGCGTCATGTCTAAGCCTCCTACCACTGCCGTTGTGCCCTTGAGCAAAGCACTTAATCCCTAACTGCTCCAGCAGCGTCGAATATGGCTGCCCTGTGCCCAGGGGGTGTGGTGTGTACTGTGTGTGTGTGTGTGTGTTGTCTCGGGGGGGGGTGTGTGCACGCGTTGATTTCATGGCTCTTCTTCTTCTTCATGTAGCTGTTAGTGTAGTAAAGTTACTGTTACTGTAGTAAAGTAGTAAAGAAGAAGAAATTCATTTGAACTTGAGATATCTAACCAGTGTCTCTTGCTAA